>NW_015092095.1:1760-2911 GCF_001431845.1 Calidris pugnax | reverse complement strand
AATGCTGTGGCTATTCCAGAGAAGCACAACTCACTGCACTGTGCTGGGCCCTGGCCAGTATCCACCAGACACTGCTCAATATTGTGCAGTGTCCTCAGGGGAAAGAGAGGGGAACCAGACTGACAGACACTGTGGCTACTGCAGCCCCTGTGACAGACACTGCGGCTTCTCCAACCCCAGTGAAAGTCCCTGTGGCTACTCCAGTCCTGGTGGCAGGCACTGCAGCTGAACCAGAAACCCAGCCCGTGCCCAGACCAGTTGGCCCTTTTACAGAAGACAAAATGCACCAAGAAACCAGTTGGCTCAGTGAGGGATGACGATGAACCAGGGCCATCACCAGAGCAGGAGGAGGAGGCAGAACCAGAGATAATCACCCCATTCCTCTCCCTGAGTGAGCTGTGGCAGATGTGAAAAGAATTCAGTCAATTTCTGGGTGAGCACGTTGTCAGCCAGGGTCTACAATACTGGGATGTGGACCCAGAATTAGAGGGTAGGAAAGCCAGGCTGCTGGGATTCATGTTCCGCGAAGAGGCCACTGACAAGATTATTGGGAAAAAGACACAAGCCCTCAGCTGCTGGAGGTGACTCCTGTCAGTTGTGAGGGAAAGGTTCTCCTTCAGTGAAGATGTTGTATGTCATCTGAGCAATTGGACCACCATGGAGAGAGGTATCCACTACCTGAGAGAATTAGCCATGCAGGAGATGATTTATTAGGACCTGGACAATGCACAGTTACCCACAGATCCCAATGAGGTCCAATGCCCAAGGCCAAGGTGGCAGAAGTGTGTACAGAGCGCACCATCATCATAAGCCAACTCATTGGCAGTGCTGGAATGGAAAGGCAAAGAGGCACCAACCGTGGAGGAGGTGGCTGCCAACTCCAGCGATATGAAGAAAGTCTCACTTCCCCCCTCATCACGTCTGTGGAGAACTGCTAATGTGTTCTTCTCAGTCCCTTTGGCGGCAGAGTGCAGGCCACAATTTGCTTTCACTTGGAGGGGTGACCAGTGCACCTGGAATCAACTGTCCCAGGGCTGGAAACAGCCCTACTGTTTGCCATGGGCTGACCAAGACTGCACTGGGACGGGGTGAAGCTCCGGAACATCTGCAGTACCTTGGTGACATCATAGTTAGGATCAACACAGCAGAAG
>NW_015092095.1:0-1422 GCF_001431845.1 Calidris pugnax | reverse complement strand
GAGATCATGGGCAGGTATCTAGAGAGTTTTTCACCTCCAATGGTTCTGGGACTTCACCACCGAACAATTACAAGACCCTGATAAAGTGATAGAATATTTGAAAGGAAAATGCTGTGGCTATTCCAGAGAAGCACAACTCACTGCACTGTGCTGGGCCCTGGCCAGTATCCACCAGACACTGCTCAATATTGTGCAGTGTCCTCAGGGGAAAGAGAGGGGAACCAGACTGACAGACACTGTGGCTACTGCAGCCCCTGTGACAGACACTGCGGCTTCTCCAACCCCAGTGAAAGTGCCTGTGGCTACTCCAGTCCTGGTGGCAGGCACTGCAGCTGAACCAGAAACCCAGCCCGTGCCCAGACCAGTTGGCCCTTTTACAGAAGACGAAATGCACCAAGAAACCAGTTGGCTCAGTGAGGGATGACGATGAACCAGGGCCATCACCAGAGCAGGAGGAGGAGGCAGAACCAGAGATAATCACCCCATTCCTCTCCCTGAGTGAGCTGTGGCAGATGTGAAAAGAATTCAGTCAATTTCTGGGTGAGCACGTTGTCAGCCAGGGTCTACAATACTGGGATGTGGACCCAGAATTAGAGGGTAGGAAAGCCAGGCTGCTGGGATTCATGTTCCGCGAAGAGGCCACTGACAAGATTATTGGGAAAAAGACACAAGCCCTCAGCTGCTGGAGGTGACTCCTGTCAGTTGTGAGGGAAAGGTTCTCCTTCAGTGAAGATGTTGTATGTCATCTGAGCAATTGGACCACCATGGAGAGAGGTATCCACTACCTGAGAGAATTAGCCATGCGGGAGATGATTTATTATGACCCGGACAATGTACAGTTACCCACAGATCTCGATGAGGTCCAATGCCAAAGGCCCATGGCTGCTAATGGCTGCTCGGTTTTGGATTTTGTATGAGAATAATGTTGATGATAGATTGTTGCTGCTAAGCAATATTTGTAAAAAGTCAAGGACTTTTTTCAGCTTCCCGTAGAAGCTGAGAGGGAGCACAGACAGGACAAGCTGGCCAAAGGAATATTCCATACCATAGATGTCATGCTCCGTATCTAAATGGGGTTCACTGGGTGGCAGGGATCTGCGACCACAGCTAAGGACAGGCTGGGCAATCGATCACTGGGTGGTGAGAGCAGTTTTGTGTTGCATCAATTATTTTCTATATTCTATTGCCACTATTATATATATTATTATTTTCCTCTTCCATTATTATTCTATTCATCTGTTTTATCTCAACCTATGAGGTTTTTTAAAATTTTTTCTCCTTCTTCATACTATCCTACTGTGGAGCAGGGGGGCAAGGAGTGAGTGCAGGGCTGTGTTGTCCTACTTGCTGGCAAAGGAGGAACCATAAAAACCTGGGAGATGCTGTGTTATCGAAGAGCTGTTGTTTGAAAGGCCAGATCTG
>NW_015092094.1:0-4963 GCF_001431845.1 Calidris pugnax | reverse complement strand
CAGAGGAGGGCCACGAGGATGATCGGGGGTTGGGGCACCTCTGCTAAGAGGACAGGCTGAGGGAGCTGGGGTTGTTCAGCCTGGAGAAGAGGAGGCTCTGGGGAGACCTAATAGCAGCCTTCTGGGACCTGAGGGGGCCTACAGGAAGGCTGGGGAGAGCCTTTAGTGCCTGTAGTGACAGGACGAGGGGCAATGCCTTTAAGCTGGAGGGGAGCAGATTTAGGGTGGAGATTGGGAAAAAGTTCTTTACTGTGAGGGTGGTGGAGCACTGGAACAGGTTGCCCAGGGAGGTGGTTGAGGCCCCATCCCTGGAGATATTCAAGGTGAGGCCTGATGAGGCCTGATGAGGCCCTGGGCAACCTGGTCTAGTTGGGGGTGTCCCTGCTGAGTGTGGGGAGGTCGGACCTTTGGAGGTGCCTTCCAGCCTGGACCATTCTATGATTCTATGATACAGGAATGGGACAGGGGTGGCAGGAAGGGCAGGGAGCCATCGGGGTCCAGGGGGTGCAGGAAGCCATTACTGCCCAAATAAGAAAGGTTGGTGAGGGACGACACAGAGCTCCACGGTGCCTTTGGGTAAAGATCCTCTCGCTTCAACACCTTTTCACTGGGCCTGCAGAGGAGAGAGAAGAGACCCCGCTGCACCCCGGCCTGTGTGGTGGGACCCGCGGGCAGCCCCCCCTCCTTGGCCGGTGGGCAGGGCTGCCGAGTGCAGGCAGGGGCAGGGCACAGGGGGGAGGTTCTGGGGTAGGATCTGGGGGTCTCCCCCACACTCACCACTTCTCCTGCTTTGCCCTGGGTGCTGCTCCTTCCTCTGCCAACCGAGAGGCTGTGGAGGGAGGAGAAGGAGTGAGCAGCCGGCACCTCCAGGCACAGCCCCGTCTCAGGGCTCCTCCGTGGGGTGTCGGCCGTTTGTGGGGCGCTCGGTGCCGGGGTCACTCACCGCTCTGCTTCCTCTGCCATTGTCCCTCTGCCTTCTCCCCACTCTTCAACATCTGCTCCTTCTGCCGGCGTATCATTACCCTCCTCAAGTGCATTGCCTTCTTCATCTCCTGCCGTTTTTTCTCCCACCTCCTCTTCCTCTGTTTCTTATTCCACCACTGCAAGGACCCCCAGGAGCTGGGTGAGATGGGAGCAGCTCCTGGCCCCCTGCTGCAGCCCCCACAGCACCCTACGGCAGGGCACAGCCCTGTCACAGGCACCGTCCTGCCGGGCACAGCCCCAGAGCCGCCCGGCCACGCTCCCTGCCCACGGGCACCAGCCAGCGGAGTCTGGGCTCTGCCACAGAGCTCCTGCCCACAGCAGCGGGGATGCTCCTCTCTGACCCTATTTTGGAGGCCTTTTGTTCCAGTCCAAAGCCTTCTCCATCTCCACCCCAAGGCGCTGGGGCCACGCTGGGTCCCCAGCACCCCCAGCTGCTCCTGCTCCTCTGTGGGGCCTCGGGCTGGGAGGGTTCCTGTGGGGGTGGGGGTCACACTGCAGAACCCCTGACACCCCCCACTTCTCCCCCCCACTGGGCCTTGATCGGCCACTGCAACGCTCTGCGCTGCTCCATCTTTACCTCGATGGACAAGAAGGTGGGATTGTCTTCCAGGAAGCGCACCCTCTTCTGTTTCCTCCTCTGTGGGGGGTTGCCGGGGGACAACTGCTCCTCTGCCTTATTGCGTAGAATGGAGCGGGGCATCCGGGGGTCCCGGGGGGGTTGGGAGGGCACAGAGTCCAGTGGGGCCAGGCAGTCCCCCATCGACACCTCCACACTTGGCCTGCAGAGGAGAGAGAAGAGGCCCAGCTGCACCCCGGCCTCTGTGGCGGGACCCGCGGGCAGCCCCCCCCCCTTGGCCGGTGGGCAGGGCTGCCGAGTGCAGGCAGGGGCAGGGCACGGGGGGACAGTCTGGGGCAGGATCTGGGGGTCTCCCCCACACTCACTGCTTCTCCAGAGAGCACTTTTTTCCTGTTCCTTCCTCTGCCACCCGAGAGACTGCGGAGGGAGGAGAAGGAGTGAGCGGCCGGCACCTCCAGGCACAGCCCCGGCTCAGGGCTCTGTGGGGTGTTGGCCGTTTGCAGGGCGCTCGGTGCCGGGGTCACTCACCATTCTGCTCCTCCAACACAGCACTCGCCTCCCTTGTTTCTCCCTTAGACTTCGTACAGCAGCTCTGCAAGGACCCCGAGGAGCTGGGTGAGACGGGAGCAGCTCCCGGCCCCACACTGCAGCCCCCACAGCACCCCACAGCCGGGCGCAGCCCCGCTGCAGGCACCGTCCTGCCAGGCACAGCCCTGGGGCCCCCTGGCCACGCTCCCTGTCGGTGGGTTTGCACGCTGAGCCATTTTCTTTTTCCAGGCTTTGAAAGTGCGGACAAGGTCCTGGAAGCGCTGCTTCTTGTGCATCTCCATGGCTGGGGGGGTTATGGGGGGCAGCTGCACATACATGGGTCTCTGTGCCCTTGCTCCTGTGGGGGGGTCCTGGCTGAGGGGCTCCACTGCTGGACTGGGCCAGGGCTCCAAGGAGGAGAGGGGGCAAAGGTTCTTCATATCATCCTGCTGGGGCTGGGGGGTGTGAGGGGAAGCAAAGGGGGCCATCGAGAAGCTGGACATGAGCAGGCAGTGTGCGGTTGCAGCCCAGGAGGCCAATCACATCCTGGGCTGCATCAAAAGATGCGTTGCTAGCAGGTCCAGAGAGGTGGTTCTGCCACTTTGCTCTGGTGAGATCTCAGCTGGAATACTGTGTGCAGGTCTGGAGGCCTCAATATAGGAAGGACATGGACCTGATGGAGAGGGTCCAGAGGAGGGCCACAAGGATGATCAGGGGGTTGGGGCACCTCTGCTACGAGGACGGGCTGAGGGAGCTGGGGTTGTTCAGCCTGGAGAAGAGGAGGCTCCGGGGAGACCTAATAGCAGCCTTCCGGGACCTGAGGGGGCCTACAGGAAGGCTGGGGAGAGCCTGTTTAGAAAGGCCTGTAGTGACAGGATGAGGGGCAATGGCTTCAAGCTGGAGGGGAACAGATTTAGACTGGAGATGAGGAGAGGGTTCTTCACTGTGAGGGTGGTGGAGCACTGGAACAGGTTGCCCAGGGAGGTGGTTGAGGCCCCATCCCTGGAGATATTCAAGGTGAGGCTCGATGAGGCCCTGGGCCACCTGGTCTAGTTGGGGGTGTCCCTGCTGACTGCGGGGAGGTCGGACTGGATGACCTTTGGAGGTCCCTTCTGGCCTGGACAATTCTATGATTCTGTGATTCTATGATACAGGAATGGGACAGGGGTGGCAGGAAGGGCAGGGAGCCATCGGGGTCCAGGGCGCGCAGGTGGTGCAGGAAGCCATTACTGCCCAAATAAGAAAGGTTGGTGAGGGACGACATGGAGGCCCACGGTGCCTTTGGGTAAAGATCCTCTCGCTTCAACACCTTTTCACTGGGCCTGCAGAGGGGAGAGAAGAGACCCCGCTGCACCCCGGCCTCTGTGGCGGGACCCACGGGCAGCCCCCCCTCCTTGGCCGGTGGGCAGGGCTGCCGAGTGCAGGCAGGGGCAGGGCATGGGGGGACAGTCTGGGGCAGCATCTGGGGGTCTCCCCCACACTCACTGCTTCTCCAGGGACCACTTTTTTCCTGCTCTTTTATCTTCTGGCCGAGAGACTGTGGAGGGAGGAGAAGGAGTGAGCGGCCGGCACCTCCAGGCACAGCCCCGGCTCAGGGCTCCTCCGTGGGGTGTCAGCCGTTTGTGGGGCGCTCGGTGCCGAGGTCACTCACCGCTCTGCTTCCTCTGCCGTTGTCCCTCTGCCTTCTCCCCACTCTTCAACATCTGCTCCTTCTGCCAGCGTATCATTTCCCTCCTCAAGTGCCTTGACTTCTTCATCTCCTGCCGTCTTTTCTCCCACCTCCTCTTCCTCTGTTTCTTATTCCACCACTGCAAGGACCCCCAGGAGCTGGGTGAGATGGGAGCAGCTCCCGGCCCCACACTGCAGCCCCCACAGCACCCTACGGCAGGGCACAGCCCTGTCACAGGCACTGTCCTGCTGCGTACAACCCCAGAGCCTCCCGGCCATGCTCCCTGCTCACGGACACCAGCCAGCGGAGTCTGGGCTCTGCCACAGAGCTCCTGCCCACAGCAGCGGGGATGCTCCTCTCTGACCCCGTTTTGGAGGCCTTTTGTTCCAGTCCACAGCCTTCTCCATCTCCACCCCAAGGCGCTGGGGCCATGCTGGGTCCCCAGCACCCCCAGCTGCTCCTGCTCCTCTGTGGGGCCTCGGGCTGGGAGGGTTCCTGTGGGGGTGGGGGTCCCACTGCAGAACCCCTGACACCCCCCACTTCTCCCCCCCACTGGGCCTTGACCGGCCACTGCAACGCTCTGCGCTGCTCCATCTTTACCTTGATGGAAAAGAAGATGGGATTGTCTTCCAGGAAGCGCACCCTCTTCTGTTTCCTCCTCTGTGGGGGGGTTGCCGGGGGACAACTGCTCCTCTGCCTTATTACGTAGAATGGAGCGGGGCATCCGGGGGTCCTGTGGGTGTTGGGAGTGCACAGAGCCCAGTGGGGCCAGGCAGTCCCCCATTGACACTTCACTTGGCCTGCAGAGCAGAAGAGAGAGGAGACCCCGCTGCACCCTGGCCCCTACCGTGGGAGGCACGGGCAGCCCCCGGGGGAGAGTGAGGGGTGAGGGTCTGGGGCAGGAGCTGGGGGTCTCCCCCACACTCACTGCTTCTCCAGAGAGCACTTTTCCCCTGCTCCTTTATCTTCTGGCTGAGAGACTACGGAGGGAGGAGAAGGAGTGAGCGGCCGGCAGCCCCCGGCACAGCCCCGGCTCAGGGCTCTGTGGGGTGTCGACCATTTGTGGGGTGATCCGTGCTGGGGTCACTCACCATTCTGCTCCTCCAACACGGGGCTTTCCTCCATGCTCATCTCTGGCATCTTCTCCTTCTCCCACCCGCATCTCGCTTCCCAACTCCACACTGCAGCCCCCACAGCACCCCACA
>NW_015092093.1:35677-37462 GCF_001431845.1 Calidris pugnax | reverse complement strand
GGGTGGGTCTAGCAGAGGTCGGGTGGGTGGTCAGGTGACTCTAGAAACAGTTGGGCACTGGGCTGGCTCGTTAGCAGGGAGCTGGGCCCTTCGTTTGGCCGGAAGGCTCGTTAAAGCTTCATTAGCATATTGGTTGGCCAATTATCTGCTTGGCGGCGGGGAGGGGTCTACGCCCCAGGATTGGGCCAGGTGGAACAACTGGCCTGTTAGTGGGCCACAGCTCATTAGCGGGCCACACCTCGTTAGCGGGGCCCCCCTCCTCGTTAGCGGGGCCGTTCGTTAGCGCTCCCCTTAACGACGGGCGGCCCAGCTTCGCCAACGGTCGCAGCACGGGGCTGGTCCTGGACAGCGGGGCCACCCACACCACGGCCATCCCCGTCCACGACGGCTACATCCTCCAGCAAGGTACCACCAAAAAACCAAAAAGGGGGCGGGGTTAAGGCGGAAGGGGCGTGGCCTGGGGGGGGGAGTGGCCAGGGGAGGGGCGTGGCTAGCTCTCTTACCCCCTTGGTGGCCACCGTAGGCATCGTCAAGTCGCCCTTGGCCGGGGACTTCATCTCCATGCAGTGCCGGGAGCTCTTCCAGGAGATGAACATCGACATCGTGCCCCCCTACATGATCGCCGCCAAGGTAGGAGGGAGGGGGGCGTGGCCTCCTCTGACCACGCCCCCTTCTCGTCGGGAACAGCCTATCAGAAAAAGGGAGAGGGGAGGGATTAAGCTCCACCCCCCTTCATTCACCAGGAGCTTCCCTCAAGCCTCTGGGAGGGGTGGAGCAAGAGGCCACGCCCCCTAGGGGCGGTGCCACGCTTTAGCTCCACCCCCTTGTGGGCGTGGCCACCTCATAGCTCCACCCCCTTGGGGGCCAAACCCTCTTAGTTCCTCCCCCTTAGGGCGTATCCCCTTATTAGCTCCGCCCCCAATGCCCAGCCCTTCCTTTAAGCTCCACCCCTTCCCCTTAGGGTCAATCCCTCCCCTTAGCCCCGCCCCCTTAGGCTCCACCCTTCGTTTAGCTCCGCCCACTATGGGGGCAGTCCTACCACTTAGCCCCGCCCCCTTAGGGCTGATCCCTCCCCTTAACCCCTCCCCCTTGGTGCCATCCCTCCAATCTTAGCTCTGCCCCTTCCCCTTAGCCCCGCCCCTTAGGGCTGACCCTTCCCCTTGGCCCCCCCCCCCTCCCCTTCCCCCCCCCCCCCCTCTGTTCTTTCCAGGCTTAACTTCATTCCCAACTCCTTTGCCTTCTCGCTTGAGTGGGACGGGAGGGATGGCGAATTGGAGTTGTGGTCACTCCATAACTGCGGGTCCTCCCCACTGGCTGCAGTTCTCCATCTGCTCCAGCGTCAATCCTTTCCACAGGGTACAGTCCTTGAGGAATGGACTGCTCCAGTGTGGGTCCCCCACAGGCCACAGGTCCTGCCAGAAAACCTGCTCCACCAAGGGCTCCTCTCCTTGGACAGCAGTTCCTGCCAGGAGCTTGCTCCACCGTGATCCTCCATGGGCTGCAGGTCTATCTATTGTAAAGAAAAAGGCCAGCCCAGAGTGGCTTCTCTGCTGGACCAAACCACACAAAGTCCCAGAGGATGGCTGCTCCTTAGGCCTGTGGGGCTTGAGAAAACTCAGTGTTGATAAAACACCAGTGGTTTGGGTATTACTGAGAAGTGTTTCCACAGTGTCCAGGCCCTCTCTGTTCCTACTCTCCTCCCCCCAAGTGGGAGGTATGAAAGAAGTTGAGAGGGGAGCCAGCCAGGACTGCTGGTCCAAATATACAGGGTGGATAGTCCATACC
>NW_015092093.1:32992-33523 GCF_001431845.1 Calidris pugnax | reverse complement strand
AGGATCTAGGTCCCTCTCACCACACTCATTTCTAAGTGTGCGTCCCCCCGTTTTTATACATCATGCACCCCCCTCAGGGCACCTTCCAGCAGATGTGGATCTCCAAGCAGGAGTACGAGGAGGGGGGGAAGCAGTGCGTGGAGCGCAAGTGTCCCTGAGGGCTGGGGGGGCCTGGAATCCACACACAGGACCCCCCCACACACCCCCTTTCCTCTCATCCGTGGCGTCTTGGGGCCTGTAGGAGTAAAACAAGGCAAAAAAAACCCCATTAACATTAAAAAATCCCCAATAAACACCCCCCAAAAGGGGCAGAACCCACCCGGCGGGGGCTGCTTGAGGGGACCCCCCCCCCCAGGGGGCTCGGGGAGGGGAGGGAGTGGAATTTCATGAGGTAAAGTGGGGGTGGGGAGGGGTGTTTTTACCAATTTCGAAGATTTTTACCTCAGAAATGAGGGAAAAAGAAAAGCCTGCTTGAGGCGACACCACCCCCCCCAGGGGGCTCGGGGAGGGGTGGAAATGGGGCGGGAGGGG
>NW_015092093.1:30749-32589 GCF_001431845.1 Calidris pugnax | reverse complement strand
CCCCAGAAAGGGAGGGAGGTGCCGCCCTGCGGACTCCAACTCCCAGCCTGCCCCGCGCGCGGCGAGGCCCCCCCTCGCCAAACAAGAGGTGCCCGCAGCGCGCCTGCTCCGCCGCCCTCTCCGCTTCCCCGCGGCCCTCCCCACCCCAACCCCGTAGAGCCCTTCCATCGCGCCTCACTCACCCCCTCACCCCTCCCCGGACCCCCCCACTCTCCCCTCGGTTCCCCCTTGGGCCTCTTTTCCTTTCCCCTCCACCCGCTCAGGCACTCTCCGCGGCCACCCCAACCCCCCTCAGCCGCGGGGTCCTCGAAGTCTGGGAAGGGAGGGGGGGGAGAGAAGGGCGAGCCGCCGCCTCCTTCCTATTGGCCCGCTCCCCCGCCGCCTCCCCTGGCATTGGCTGGCGAGCCCGGAGGAGGGGGGCGTGGCGTCAGTTGGCCACGCCCACTCTTTATATATACCCCGGCCGGCCGCCTCGCTCCCGCACTCGCGGGCGGGCGGCGGGCGCGGGTGGAGGCTCCTCTCCTCCCTCCCTTCCGGGTGCAACAGCGCCCCCTGGCGGTGGCGCATGCGCAAGGGAGGCGCGGCCTAGCGCGCATGCGCGGCCCGCCATGGCGGCCGAGCCTGAGGCCTTCCTGGTCCCTCCGCCTCCCCCTTCATCATCCTCCGCCGTTACCGGAGCCCGGGAGGAAGAAGAAGAAGATGCTCCTCACGCTGTGGAAACCCCCAGGCCGAGGAACGGCTTCAGGTCGGCGGGAGGAGGAGGAGGAGGGAAGCGGCGGAGCAGCTGCGGAGCCAAACAGCCCCCCTGGAAGCGGCGGCGGCGGGCGGCCTCGGAGTGCGGCCCGGTCCTTCCCTCCGAGTTCCTTTTAGGAGGCAACATTTTCGACCCTTTAAACCTCAACAGCCTGTTGGACGAAGAGGTGAGCCGGGCCCTCAACGCCCGCACCCCGCAATCCTCCCCTCTCCCCGCCCGCGGCCGGGACCCCGTGGAGATCCTGGTCCCCCGGGATATCACCGACCCCCTCAGCCTCAACGCCCCCGGCGAGGGGCTGCGTTTGGCTTCCCCCGCCAAAACCGCCCGCCGGCGCCATCGCCACCGCGGCCAGCAGCGAGGAGGAGGAGGAGGAACATCAACCACCACCACCGCTGCTTCTTCTTCTTCTACCGTCGCCTCCGAGGAGGCTGCTTGTCCCCACGCCGACCCCGCCGCCCTCGTCACCCCCCCTGCGCCTCCTCCATGTGCCACCTCCTGCCCCGGCCGCCATCGCAAACGCCGACGGACTTGCAGTAAATCGGAAGGAACCCGCCCCCCGCCCGAAATAAAACCCAAACCCCCGGGTCAAAAAACCCAACCTCCCCAACAACGTCAACGCCACCGGGTCCGAAAGTTCCAATATGGCAATTATTGCAAATATTACGGTTACCGTAACCCCGACTGCGAGGACGGGAGGCTCCGGGCCATGAGACCCGAATGGTTCGCCGGGAAGGAGGTTTTGGACGTGGGCTGCAACGTCGGGCACCTCACCCTCAGCATCGCCAAACGTTGGGGGCCCTCCCGGGTGGTGGGGCTGGACATTGACGGGGGGTTGATCCGTTCTGCCCGACAAAACATCCGGCATTATCTGTCGGAGGAGATCCAAGCCCAAGCGGCGGCCGGAGCCGGAGGGGGGAGCGGTGAAGGAGAAGGAGGAGGAGGAGGAGGAAAGGGGGGGCCACGGAAAGGTTTTCCTGCCGCTCTCTTGGCCAGTCGGGGTCCCATTGCTGCCCCCCGCTTGCCCCCCGACGGGCCCGGGGCTGCTGATTTCCCCCACAACGTCGTGTTCGTCACGGTGAGTCGGGG
>NW_015092093.1:26816-27931 GCF_001431845.1 Calidris pugnax | reverse complement strand
TGTGGTTAGGAGCGTGATGGGGCTGGCTGTGGGGCGGGACCCACATTTGGGGGGCTGGGTTGCTTTCTTTGGGGGGTTTCGGGGGTTATTTTGAGGGTTTCTCCTCTTTCCGGAGGAGCTCTTGCTCCTCAAACCCCAATTTGGGGTTTGGGTTTTGGGGTTTGTGTCTGGACCCACATTTTGGAGGAAGATGGTGAACGCTGTGGGGCTGGACCCACACTTGGGGGGCTGGGCTGCTTTGTTTGGGGGGTTTGGGGGTTTATTTTGAGCGTTTCTCCTCTCTCCAGTGGGGCTCTTGCTCCTCAAACCCCAACTCTGGGGTTTGGGGCCTGGTCCCATGAGCTTTGTGGGGCTGGACCCACATTTTGGGGGCTGATAGTGAGCGTTATGGGGCTGACGGTGAGCGCTGTGGGGCTGGACCCACACTTGGGGGGCTGGGTTGCTTTCTTTGGGGGGTTTCGGGGTTATTTTGGGGGTTTCTCCTCTCTCCGGAAGAGCTCTTGCTCCTCAAACTCCAACTCTGGGGTTTGGGATCTCGTACCATGAGCTCTATGGGGCTGGACCCACATTTTGGGGCCTGATAGTGAGCACTGTGGGGCTGGCTGTGGGGCAGGACCCACACTTGGGGGGCTGGGTTGCTTTCTTTGGGGGGTTTTGGGGGTTATTTTGGGGGTTTCTCCTCTCTCCGGAAGAGCTCTTGCTCCTCAAACCCCAACTCTTGGGGTTTGGGGTCTCGTACCATGAGCTCTATGGGGCTGGACCCACATTTTGGGGGCTGACGGTGAGCGCTGTGGGGCTGGCTATGGGGCTGGACCCACATTTTGGGGGCTGACGGTGAGCACTGTGGGGCTGGCTATGGGGCTGGACCCACACTTGGGGGGCTGGGTTGCATGATTTGGGGGGTTTCAGGGTATATTTTGAGGGTTTCTTCTCTTTCCGGAGGAGCTCTTGCTCCTCAAACCCCAACTCTGGGATTTGGGGCCTCATACCTACATCTGTAGGGTTGGACCCACATTTTGGGGGCTGATGGTGAGCGCTGTGGGGCTGGACCCACACTTGGGGGGTTTTGGGGTTTATTTGGGGGGTTTTGGGGTTTATTTGGGTGGTTTCTCTTC
>NW_015092093.1:13737-14333 GCF_001431845.1 Calidris pugnax | reverse complement strand
TGGGGGTGGGCGCGGGGGGGCGGGCCCCACACTTGGGGGGCTGGGTTGCTTTATTTGGGGGGTTTCGGGGGTTATTTTGAGGGTTTCTCCTCTCTCCGGGGGGGCTCTTGCTCCTCAAACCCCGACTTTTGGGTATGAGGCCTCATAGCTACATCTATGGGGCTGACAGTGAGCACTGTGGGGCTGGCTGTGGGGCTGGACCCACATTTTGGGGGCTGGGTTGCTTTCTTTGGGGGTTATTTTGGGGGTTTCTCCTCTCTCCGGAAGAGCTTTTGCTCCTCAAACCCCAACTCTGGGGTTTGGGATCTCGTACCATGAGCTCTATGGGGCTGGACCCACATTTTGGGGGCTGATAGTGAGCACTGTGGGGCTGGCTATGGGGCTGGACCCACATTTTGGGGGCTGGGCTGCTTGATTTGGGGGGGTTTGGGGGTTATTTTGAGGGTTTCTCCTCTCTCTGGGGGGGCTGCTCCTGCTGGAACCCCAGCCCTGGGCCTCCTACCGCAAGAGAAAGGGGCTGACGGTGAGCGCTGGGGGGCTGGACCCACACTTGGGGGGCTGGACCCACATTTTGGGGGCTGGACCACTTTATTTGG
>NW_015092093.1:10328-13608 GCF_001431845.1 Calidris pugnax | reverse complement strand
GCGCTATGGGGCTGGCTGTGGGGCTGGCCCCACATTTTGGGGGCTGGGGTGCTTTCTTTGGGGGGTTTTGGGGGTTATTTTGAGGGTTTCTACTCTTTCCGGAGGGGCTCTTGCTCCTCAAACTCCAATCTGGGGTTTGGGATCTTGTACAATGATCTCTATGGGGCTGGACCCACATTTTGGGGCCTGATAGTGAGCACTGTGGGGCTGGACCCACACTTGGGGGGCTGGGTTGCATGATTTGGGGGGTTTTGGGGGTTATTTTGGGGGTTTCTGCTCACTCCGGAGGAGCCCTTGCTCCTCAAACCCCAACTCTGGGATTTGGGGTCTGGTACCGTGAGCTCTATGGGGCTGGACCCACATTTTGGGGGCTGATAGTGAGCGTTATGGGGCTGACGGTGAGCGCTGTGGGGCTGGACCCACACTTGGGGGGCTGGGTTGCTTTATTTGGGGGGTTTCGGGGGTTATTTTGAGGGTTTCTCCTCTCTCCGGGGGGGCTCTTGCTCCTCAAACCCCGACTTTTGGGTATGAGGCCTCATAGCTACATCTATGGGGCTGACAGTGAGCACTGTGGGGCTGGCTGTGGGGCTGGACCCACATTTTGGGGGCTGGGTTGCTTTCTTTGGGGGTTATTTTGGGGGTTTCTCCTCTCTCCGGAAGAGCTTTTGCTCCTCAAACCCCAACTCTGGGGTTTGGGATCTCGTACCATGAGCTCTATGGGGCTGGACCCACATTTTGGGGGCTGATAGTGAGCACTGTGGGGCTGGCTATGGGGCTGGACCCACATTTTGGGGGCTGGGCTGCTTGATTTGGGGGGGTTTGGGGGTTATTTTGAGGGTTTCTCCTCTCTCTGGGGGGGCTGCTCCTGCTGGAACCCCAGCCCTGGGCCTCCTACCGCAAGAGAAAGGGGCTGACGGTGAGCGCTGTGGGGCTGGACCCACACTTGGGGGGCTGGGTTGCATGATTTGGGGGGTTTCGGGGTATATTTTGAGGGTTTCTTCTCTTTCCGGAGGAGCTCTTGCTCCTCAAACCCCAACTCTGGGATTTGGGGCCTCATACCTACATCTGTAGGGTTGGACCCACATTTTGGGGGCTGACGGTGAGCGCTGTGGGGCTGGACCCACACTTGGGGGGCTGGGGTGCTTTCTTTGGGGGGTTTGGGGGTTATTTTGGGGGTTTCTCCTCTTTCCAGAGGAGCTCTTGCTCCTCAAACCCCAATTCTGGGGTTTAGGGTCTCATACCATGAGCTCTATGGGGCTGGACCCACATTTTGGGGGCTGACGGTGAGCGCTGTGGGGCTGGGCCCACACTTGGGGGGCTGGGCTGCTTTGTTTGGGGGGTTTGGGGGTTTATTTTGAGCGTTTCTCCTCTCTCCAGTGGGGCTCTTGCTCCTCAAACCCCAACTCTGGGGTTTGGGGCCTGGTCCCATGAGCTTTGTGGGGCTGGACCCACATTTTGGGGGCTGATAGTGAGCGTTATGGGGCTGACGGTGAGCGCTGTGGGGCTGGACCCACACTTGGGGGGCTGGGTTGCTTTCTTTGGGGGGTTTCGGGGTTATTTTGGGGGTTTCTCCTCTCTCCGGAAGAGCTCTTGCTCCTCAAACTCCAACTCTGGGGTTTGGGATCTCGTACCATGAGCTCTATGGGGCTGGACCCACATTTTGGGGCCTGATAGTGAGCACTGTGGGGCTGGCTGTGGGGCAGGACCCACACTTGGGGGGCTGGGTTGCTTTCTTTGGGGGGTTTTGGGGGTTATTTTGGGGGTTTCTCCTCTCTCCGGAAGAGCTCTTGCTCCTCAAACCCCAACTCTTGGGGTTTGGGGTCTCGTACCATGAGCTCTATGGGGCTGGACCCACATTTTGGGAGCTGACGGTGAGCGCTGTGGGGCTGGCTATGGGGCTGGACCCACATTTTGGGGGCTGACGGTGAGCACTGTGGGGCTGGCTATGGGGCTGGACCCACACTTGGGGGGCTGGGTTGCATGATTTGGGGGGTTTCAGGGTATATTTTGAGGGTTTCTTCTCTTTCCGGAGGAGCTCTTGCTCCTCAAACCCCAACTCTTTGGGTTTGGGGTCTCGTACCAGGAGCTCTATGGGGCTTGACCCACATTTTGGGGGCTGACGGTGAGCGCTGTGGGGCTGGACCCACACTTGGGGGGCTGGGTTGCATGATTTGGGGGGTTTCAGGGTATAGTTTGAGGGTTTCTCCTCTTTCCGGAGGAGCTCTTGCTCCTCAAACCCCAACTCTGGGATTTGGGGCCTCATCCCTACATCTGTAGGGTTGGACCCACATTTTGGGGGCTGACGGTGAGCGCTGTGGGGCTGGACCCACACTTGGGGGGCTGGGTTGCATGATTTGGGGGGTTTCAGGGTATAGTTTGAGGGTTTCTCCTCTTTCCGGAGGAGCTCTTGCTCCTCAAACCCCAACTCTGGGATTTGGGGCCTCATCCCTACATCTGTAGGGTTGGACCCACATTTTGGGGGCTGACGGTGAGCGCTGTGGGGCTGGACCCACACTTGGGGGGCTGGGTTGCATGATTTGGGGGGTTTCAGGGTATAGTTTGAGGGTTTCTCCTCTTTCCGGAGGAGCTCTTGCTCCTCAAACCCCAACTCTGGGATTTGGGGCCTCATACCTACATCTGTAGGGTTGGACCCACATTTTGGGGGCTGACGGTGAGCGCTGTGGGGCTGGACCCACACTTGGGGGGTTTTGGGGTTTATTTGGGGGGTTTTGGGGTTTATTTGGGTGGTTTCTCTTCTCTCCAGAGGGGCTCTTGCTCCTCAAACCCCAACTTTTGGGTATGGGGCCTGGTCCCATGAGCTCTATGGGGCTGGACCCACATTTTGGGGGCTGATGGTGAGCGCCGTGGGGCTGGACCCACATTTTGGGGTGTGTGTGGCTTATTTTGGGGTGTTTTTGGCCGATTTTGGGCATCCCTCCCCTTTCCAGGCGGGTTCTGACTGCTGGAACCCCAGCCCTGGGGCATCTTTCCATGAACACTTATAGGGCTGGACCCACATTTTGGGGACTGACGGTGATCGCTATGGGGCTGGACCTACGTTTTGGGGTGATTTTGGGTCATTTTGGGTGTTTTCTCCCTTCCCAGGAGACGACCTACAGGAATTACCAGCGGATCCGGCTCCGGCCCGAGCAGTTTCCCTCCTACTTGACCTCCCCCGAAGTGGGGTTCGACAGCTACGAATTGTTGGGGACCCCCCAGCACTCGGCCAAAGGTGGGGGGAGATGTGGGGCAGGGCTGGGGGGTGGGGGGACCCTGAATT
>NW_015092093.1:5973-6668 GCF_001431845.1 Calidris pugnax | reverse complement strand
TGCGTTTTTGGGGTGTCCCCCCCGCTTCATGGACACGCCCCCCGGCCACGCCTCTTCCGGCTATAGCCACGCCCCCTCATCGATGGGCTTTGCCCTCCCCAAGACGGCGCCCGCTGCCACGCACAAGATGGCGGCCCCCTGGCGGACCCTGACCTCAACAAGATGGCGCCTCCCCCGACCTCACCAAAATGGCGGCTCCCTGGCGCCTCCTGTTGACCTCACCAAGATGGCGACCCCCGAGCGGACCCTGACCTCAACAAGATGGCGTCTCCCCGACCTCACCAAAATGGCGGCTCGCAGGAGCCTCCTGTTGACCTCACCAAGATGGCGCCCGCGGGCACGATTACCCTATCCACACACAAGATGGCGGCGCCCAGGGTCCTATTGACCTCACCAAGATGGCGGGGCCCACATGGAGACCCGGGTTCGAGTCCCGCCTCTGCCAGGAGCATCTCCCCCCTCCCCCCTGCTTAATTAGCTTTCTTGTTAAGTAACCATAATTGTCCCCAAATTAAGCACGAGGCCACTTAATTAACCATGAGCCCTCTGCAATTAGCCGCGATTCTCCCTTAATTAGGCCTGACCCCCTCTTAATTAATCATAACCTCGTCCAAATTAAACCTTATTATCTCTTAATTACCTCTGACCCCTCATAATTGACCCTGATAACACCAATTAACCTCTCCCCTCCCCAA
>NW_015092093.1:1441-2648 GCF_001431845.1 Calidris pugnax | reverse complement strand
CCCAGAATTAGGGCACCCTCCCCCTTCTTTTTCAGGTTTAAAGCACTTACTGAGGGGGGAGGAGGAGGCTTTTGGGTGGGGGCAACACCCCAATAAAGGGACTGGGACCCCCCCCTAAACCCCATCCCCTCACAATGGGGGGTGTGTGTGCATAAAATGTTCCAGGGGTGGGGAATAATAATGAATTTGGGTGAAAATGACCCAAAAGTAGTCACCCCCCTGCCCCCACCTTGTTTTTTTGGTTTAAAATACATAATGAGAGGGGGGAGGAGGGATTTGGGGGGGGGGACACCCCAATGAAGGGACTGAGACCCCCCCCATCCCCAAACCAACCCCTGACACCACAGTGTGGGGGGGAAATAAGAGTGAATTTGTATGAAAACGGCCCAAAATGATACATTTTTCCCTCAGGTGCGGGGATAAACCACTCACTGAGGGCTGAGGGGCCTCTGAGGTGGGGGGAGACCCCAATGAGGGGACCAACCCCCCCCCAATCCCCCAAACATCCCCACACACCACGGCGGGGGAGAAATAAGAGTGAATTTGTGTGAAAACGGCCCAAAACGACACATTTTCCCCTCAGGTGCGGCAATAAACCACTCACCGGGGGCTGAGGGGCCTCTGAGGTGGGGGGGGAGACCCCAATGAGGGGACCAAACCCCCCTCTTAATCCCGCAAACATCCCCACACACCACAGCGGGGGGGGAATAAGAGTGAATTTGCGTGAAAACAGCCCAAAATGATAAATTTTTCCCTCAGGTGTGGGGATAAACCACTCACTGGGGATGAGGGGCCTCTGAGGTGGGGGGGAGACCCCAATGAGGGGACAAAACCCCCTCTTAATCTTCCAAACATCCTCACACACCACGGGGGGAGTGAAATAAGAGTGAATTTGTGTGAAAACGGCCCAAATTAAAACATTTTTCCCTCAGGTGGGGCGATAAACCACTCACCAAGGGCTGAGGAGGCGCCGTTTAGGCGGGAAAAGGTTTGGGCGGGAAAAGCACGCGCCAGGGGGCGGGGCTAGATGGCTGCGCATGCGCAGGCTCCTCCATCCCCCTCCCGCGGTCACCATGGCAACCAAGGTACCGGGGTAGGGGCGTGGTCAACGCATGCCTAGTGCGTCGGAGGGCGTAGCCGACGCGTGCGTCATGCGTCGGAGGGGGCGTGGCCGACGCATGCGCAGTGCGGCGCCCGCCGCCGCCGG
>NW_015092093.1:0-905 GCF_001431845.1 Calidris pugnax | reverse complement strand
GGGGGGCCCACCCCCCCCCCAACCCCCCAAACACCCCCACACACCACGGCGGGGGAGAAATAAGAGTGAATTTGTGTGAAAACGGCCCAAAACGACACATTTTCCCCTCAGGTGCGGCAATAAACCACTCACCGGGGGCTGAGGGGCCTCTGAGGTGGGGGGGGAGACCCCAATGAGGGGACCAAACCCCCCTCTTAATCCCGCAAACATCCCCACACACCACAGCGGGGGGGGAATAAGAGTGAATTTGCGTGAAAACAGCCCAAAATGATAAATTTTTCCCTCAGGTGTGGGGATAAACCACTCACTGGGGATGAGGGGCCTCTGAGGTGGGGGGGAGACCCCAATGAGGGGACAAAACCCCCTCTTAATCTTCCAAACATCCTCACACACCACGGGGGGAGTGAAATAAGAGTGAATTTGTGTGAAAACGGCCCAAATTAAAACATTTTTCCCTCAGGTGGGGCGATAAACCACTCACCAAGGGCTGAGGAGGCGCCGTTTAGGCGGGAAAAGGTTTGGGCGGGAAAAGCACGAGCCAGGGGGCGGGGCTAGATGGCTGCGCATGCGCAGGCTCCTCCATCCCCCTCCCGCGGTCACCATGGCAACCAAGGTACCGGGGTAGGGGCGTGGTCAACGCATGCCTAGTGCGTCGGAGGGCGTAGCCGACGCGTGCGTCATGCGTCGGAGGGGGCGTGGCCGACGCATGCGCAGTGCGGCGCCCGCCGCCGCCGGTGCGGGAGGGGAGGATGGCGGCGGCGGCGGCGGCGGCCGGGGGGGGAATTAGCGGCCCGGGAGGGATAACGGCCGGCGGTGGCGGAAGCTCCGGGAGCCGGAAAAACAACCCGTCGTCCCGGGATGCGGAAGCGGAGGTTTGGTGCCGGCGGGTGAGGGAGTTGGTGAGC
>NW_015092092.1:11406-13125 GCF_001431845.1 Calidris pugnax | reverse complement strand
CACCAGCTCCTTCCTTGGGGATATCTCACTGGGGTTGGAGGTGGGACACATGGAGCTCAGGATCTCCTCTAAAACCAGCAGGAGCCGGGACAAGCTCCGACACGGGGCAGGATCTGCCCCAGCTCTCCCATTCCTGCCCCCAGGAATCCTCTGGGGGGGTCAGGGGCTGGATGGGACGGGGACCAAGCGGAGATGGGGGGTTGGGGGGGGACACGGGGACGTACCTGGTGGCCCACCTTTGTCCCCTGCCCAGTTGGGGGGGCAGGACTGGCAATGCCCCCCCCCCTTTGCATGGTGTTAGGTCTGGCAGTACCTAACGCAGACATCGCCTCTCGTTTGGAAAGAATGTAATGAAATATTAACACTGTTACGATTATAATTAATTAATAGCATGTAATTGTTTTTTTTCTTTTGCTTTTTTTTTGTTTCGTTTCGTTTTGTTTTGTTTTTTTCCTGCTTTTTTTTTTTTTTTTTTTTTTTTTTTTTTTTTTTTAAATCAAAGTGATTTCAGATTCTGAGCAACTACCCATAATAGGAAACAATCCATTTGAAAGACTGGAGGGTGTAAGTAGGAGGTGTTAATTATAGCTAAATGCCCAATTCCCCTCCCCCCCTCTGGGCTAAATGCTACAGTTTTAGGTTGCTTTCATTTTAGTAACCATTTGATCTTTCCCAGGAGAGGATTCTGTACTATTTCTTTTAATCTTCTCTGCATGCAATTCAAAACTGGCTCGCTGAACTCAATTTTAAGTTAATGTTTGTGTTTATGAGCAAAAGATTGCAGGATCTACAACAAAACAAATAGAAACAATGTTTCTAAGTGTCAGTAAAGAAAATGGTGTGAAGCAAAGTTAGATGCATATTATTGAATGAGGCTGTTACTCCCTCTGCTCCCTATGATCTCTGGGAATTCAGAAGCCTTAGACCTTTGTAAAGTACAATAAGCTTTTACTGTAATGCCTTTTCAACTAGTGGACAATCTAGCAAGTAATTTTAAAAACATGTTCAAAGTAAAACAGATTGATGTTTCACTCTATGCATATGAGGGTCTTCAGTGACTAGAGCCAATTAACCAGACAGAACAAAGTTAAACAAACACATTAATCTTCGCAGGGTGGACATTCTATGCAGTAAATAATGCAGCACTTCCACTGTCATCAGATAACGTGCACTGTGCTGACTTCCTCTGAGACAGATTTTGGCGCTTGTATCAGTGCCAGATAGGTGTATCTTATAGCTCTTAATTTCCATGGATCAAAAGTCTCCAGAAATCAAAATGTCTCTGTTTAATCTAACTGGATGGGATCTAAGTTAAAGTGGAAATAGGTCATGCAAGAAATTACAAAATGTGTTTACCCACCTCGAAACATTGCTCCATATCTCATTCCTTTTGTAAGAACGTCTATAAATCCAAAACCGTATTTTCCACATCCATTGTTTGAATAAAGTTCCAGAGAGACATTCATTTCCCAACTTTCTTCTAGCACTGCAATAGCAAAATACGCTGCTGGTGTTAGCCATAGACATGTCCACAATCTGGGTTCAGACAAAGTGACAAATCAGCTGCAAGACCCAAATGCACAAAGGAGAAGTTGAGATGCTTTTTTATCTAAAAAACGGGGTTTTTGAGCACCCTCTTTTCCCAGGGGGGGTGTCCCTTGTTGCCCTGGGGCACCCCCAGATTTATCACCCACATCCCAGGGGGGGGTGGGGGGGGAA
>NW_015092092.1:10566-11213 GCF_001431845.1 Calidris pugnax | reverse complement strand
GACCCCCCCCCCAAAGCTTCTCCCCAGGGCGTGGGGGGGGGCGGCTGCTTCTCACTGGGGGGGCCGGGCAGAGCTCTGAGCCCCCCCCCCGAGGGGAATCCTGCCCTAAAACCATCCGTGCTCCCACCGAAAGCCGTCGGTCTTAAAGGAACTTTTTATCTTCTGGGCTCTCCTGGGGCTCAGCCTTCATCCCCTCTTCCTCTTCCTCTTCCTCTTCCTCTTCCTCTTCCTCTTCCTCTTCCTCTTCCTCTTCCTCTTCCTCTTCCTCTTCCTCTTCCTCTCAGCATTTGCACATTGCTCAGCTTTCTGCCCGTGATTCAGGGCACAGGGATGTTCATAACTTGCCAGTGCTGTGAAATGCAAAAGCCTGTTGCGACTCAGAGGCTGACTAAGCGCTGACCAAGTCTTTCAATCTCTTCCATTTCTTTTGTCCATCCTGTCAAAACTAATTTTTTTGGAAAACCTGCTTTTTTTCTGTCCTCCTGTATTCATGGCCTTTACTACCTAGAAGTTTTAATCTATCATAAATTCCTATGTTTTTCCAGTGTTACTGGCATCAAAATTATCTCTGTTACTGACGTTTTCCAAATCTTTCGGCTCAGTTCAGGAATGAGGTTAAAACCTCTTGAAAAGTTATGCAGTGTCTG
>NW_015092092.1:0-7036 GCF_001431845.1 Calidris pugnax | reverse complement strand
GAAAAGAAAAAAAAAAAAAAAAAAGGAAAAAAAAAAAAAAAGAAAAAAAAGTTGTGGGTTTTTCAGGAAATCATGAGGAGGAGTGTGGAAGGGGGAAGGGGGGTGGAGGGGGGGGGAAGGCTCTGGGTTCGTGGCCTCTTCTACAAAGGCTGAACGTCACTTTTTTGGGACGGTGCGCGCGGCATCTGGAGACAAAGCCGGGGCCTTAAACGCTTCCAGATGTGGCGGCTGCGGCAGCTGCTGGGCTGGGGGGGGGGAAAGGCCCCTCGGCGCCGCCGGGGAACCGTCTCCTCCAGCCTCTGCGCCCACCACGGGTCCTTCCCTCTGTCCCTCCATCCAGCTGTCCGTCTATCCCTCTGTCCAGCCGTCCCTCCTTCTGTCCATCCATCCCTCCCTCCATCCCTCCCTCCATCCCTCCCTCCATCCCTCCCTCCATCCCTCCTTCTGTCCATCCATCTGTCCATCCATCCCTCCATCCGTCCGTCTGTCCGTCCATCCATTCATCCATCCCTCCTTCTTCCATCCATCTGTCCATCCATCCCTCCATCCGTCCGTCTGTCCGTCCATCCGTTCATCCATCCCTCCTTCTGTCCATCCATCCCTCCATCCATCCCTTCTTCTTCCATCCATCCGTTCATCCATCCCTCTCTCCACCCATCCATCTGTCCATCCCTCCCTCCATCCATCTGTCTGTCTGTCTATCCCTCCATCCAGCCATCCCTCCTTCTGTCCCTCCATCCGTTCATCCATCCCTCCTTCTGTCCATCCATCCGTTCATCCATCTCTCCTTCTTCCATCCATCTGTTCATCCATCCCTCCTTCTGTCCCTCCATCCATCCAGCCATCCCTCCTTCTGTCCCTCCATCCATCCAGCCATCCCTCCTTCTGTCCCTCCATCCATCTGTCCGTCCCTCCTTCTGTCCCTCCATCCATCCAGCCATCCCTTCTTCTTCCATCCATCCATCCATCCATCCATCCCTCCTTCTGTCCGTCCATCCGTTCATCCATCCCTCCTTCTGTCCGTCCATCCGTTCATCCATCCCTCCTTCTGTCCTTCCATCCCTCCATCCATCCCTCCTTCTGTCCTTCCATCCCTCCATCCATCCCTTCTTCTGTCCTTCCATCCCTCCATCCATCCCTTCTTCTGTCCTTCCATCCCTCCATCCATCCCTTCTTCTGTCCATCCATCTGTCCATCCCTCCCTCCATCCATCTGTCTGTCTGTCTATCCCTCCATCCAGCCATCCCTCCTTCTGTCCCTCCATCCGTTCATCCATCCCTCCTTCTGTCCATCCATCCGTTCATCCATCTCTCCTTCTTCCATCCATCTGTTCATCCATCCCTCCTTCTGTCCCTCCATCCATCCAGCCATCCCTCCTTCTGTCCCTCCATCCATCCAGCCATCCCTCCTTCTGTCCCTCCATCCATCTGTCCGTCCCTCCTTCTGTCCCTCCATCCATCTGTCCGTCCCTCCTTCTGTCCCTCCATCCATCCAGCCATCCCTCCTTCTGTCCTTCCATCCGTTCATCCATCCCTTCTTCTGTCCCCTCCATCCATCTGTCCGTCCCTCCTTCTGTCCCTCCATCTGTTCATCCATCCCTTCTTCTGTCCATCCATCCATCTGTCCGTCCCTCCTTCTGTCCATCCATCCGTTCATCCATCCCTTCTTCTGTCCCTCCATCCAGCCATCCCTCCTTCTGTCCATCCATTCCTCCATCCATTCATCCATCTGTCCATCCCTCCCTCCATCCATCTGTCTGTCCGTCTATCCTTCCATCCAGCCATCCCTCCTTCTGTCCGTCCATCCCTCCTTCTGTCCGTCCATCCCTCCATCCGTCTGTCCATCTGTCCCTCCCTCCCTCCATCCATCCGTCCATCCCTCCATCTATCCATCCATCCATCCCTCTGTCTGTCCATCCCTCCCTCCATCCCTCTGTCCATCCGTCCATCCTTCTGTCATCCATCCATCTCTCCCTCCATCCCTCCATCCATCCCTCCTTCTGTCCATCCCTCCCTCCATCCGTCTGTCCATCTATCCCTCCTTCTGTCGTCCATCCCTCCCTCCATCCATCTGTCTGTCTGTCTATCCCTCCATCCAGCCATCCCTCCTTCTGTCCCTCCATCCGTTCATCCATCCCTCCTTCTGTCCATCCATCCGTTCATCCATCTCTCCTTCTTCCATCCATCTGTTCATCCATCCCTCCTTCTGTCCCTCCATCCATCCAGCCATCCCTCCTTCTGTCCCTCCATCCATCTGTCCGTCCCTCCTTCTGTCCCTCCATCCATCTGTCCGTCCCTCCTTCTGTCCCTCCATCCATCCAGCCATCCCTCCTTCTGTCCTTCCATCCGTTCATCCATCCCTTCTTCTGTCCCCTCCATCCATCTGTCCGTCCCTCCTTCTGTCCCTCCATCTGTTCATCCATCCCTTCTTCTGTCCATCCATCCATCTGTCCGTCCCTCCTTCTGTCCATCCATCCGTTCATCCATCCCTTCTTCTGTCCCTCCATCCAGCCATCCCTCCTTCTGTCCATCCATTCCTCCATCCATTCATCCATCTGTCCATCCCTCCCTCCATCCATCTGTCTGTCCGTCTATCCTTCCATCCAGCCATCCCTCCTTCTGTCCGTCCATCCCTCCTTCTGTCCGTCCATCCCTCCATCCGTCTGTCCATCTGTCCCTCCCTCCCTCCATCCATCCGTCCATCCCTCCATCTATCCATCCATCCATCCCTCTGTCTGTCCATCCCTCCCTCCATCCCTCTGTCCATCCGTCCATCCTTCTGTCATCCATCCATCTCTCCCTCCATCCCTCCATCCATCCCTCCTTCTGTCCATCCCTCCCTCCATCCGTCTGTCCATCTATCCCTCCTTCTGTCATCCATCCCTCCCTCCATCCATCTGTCCATCCCTCCATCCCTGTGTTCGTTCATCCATCCATCCATCCATCCATCCATCCATCCATCCATCTATCCATCTGTCTGTCCATCCATCCAACCCTCCTTCTGTTATCCATTCATGCCTCCATCCTTCTGTCCATCCATCTGTTCATCCATCCTTCTTTCTGTACTTTTTTGGGACGGTGCGCGCGGCATCTGGAGACAAAGCCGGGGCCTTAAACGCTTCCAGATGTGGCGGCTGCGGCAGCTGCTGGGCTGGGGGGGGGGAAAGGCCCCTCGGCGCCGCCGGGGAACCGTCTCCTCCAGCCTCTGCGCCCACCACGGGTCCTTCCCTCTGTCCCTCCATCCAGCTGTCCGTCTATCCCTCTGTCCAGCCGTCCCTCCTTCTGTCCATCCATCCCTCCCTCCATCCCTCCCTCCATCCCTCCCTCCATCCCTCCCTCCATCCCTCCTTCTGTCCATCCATCTGTCCATCCATCCCTCCATCCGTCCGTCTGTCCGTCCATCCATTCATCCATCCCTCCTTCTTCCATCCATCTGTCCATCCATCCCTCCATCCGTCCGTCTGTCCGTCCATCCGTTCATCCATCCCTCCTTCTGTCCATCCATCCCTCCATCCATCCCTTCTTCTTCCATCCATCCGTTCATCCATCCCTCTCTCCACCCATCCATCTGTCCATCCCTCCCTCCATCCATCTGTCTGTCTGTCTATCCCTCCATCCAGCCATCCCTCCTTCTGTCCCTCCATCCGTTCATCCATCCCTCCTTCTGTCCATCCATCCGTTCATCCATCTCTCCTTCTTCCATCCATCTGTTCATCCATCCCTCCTTCTGTCCCTCCATCCATCCAGCCATCCCTCCTTCTGTCCCTCCATCCATCCAGCCATCCCTCCTTCTGTCCCTCCATCCATCTGTCCGTCCCTCCTTCTGTCCCTCCATCCATCCAGCCATCCCTTCTTCTTCCATCCATCCATCCATCCATCCATCCCTCCTTCTGTCCGTCCATCCGTTCATCCATCCCTCCTTCTGTCCGTCCATCCGTTCATCCATCCCTCCTTCTGTCCTTCCATCCCTCCATCCATCCCTCCTTCTGTCCTTCCATCCCTCCATCCATCCCTTCTTCTGTCCTTCCATCCCTCCATCCATCCCTTCTTCTGTCCTTCCATCCCTCCATCCATCCCTTCTTCTGTCCATCCATCTGTCCATCCCTCCCTCCATCCATCTGTCTGTCTGTCTATCCCTCCATCCAGCCATCCCTCCTTCTGTCCCTCCATCCGTTCATCCATCCCTCCTTCTGTCCATCCATCCGTTCATCCATCTCTCCTTCTTCCATCCATCTGTTCATCCATCCCTCCTTCTGTCCCTCCATCCATCCAGCCATCCCTCCTTCTGTCCCTCCATCCATCTGTCCGTCCCTCCTTCTGTCCCTCCATCCATCTGTCCGTCCCTCCTTCTGTCCCTCCATCCATCCAGCCATCCCTCCTTCTGTCCTTCCATCCGTTCATCCATCCCTTCTTCTGTCCCCTCCATCCATCTGTCCGTCCCTCCTTCTGTCCCTCCATCTGTTCATCCATCCCTTCTTCTGTCCATCCATCCATCTGTCCGTCCCTCCTTCTGTCCATCCATCCGTTCATCCATCCCTTCTTCTGTCCCTCCATCCAGCCATCCCTCCTTCTGTCCATCCATTCCTCCATCCATTCATCCATCTGTCCATCCCTCCCTCCATCCATCTGTCTGTCCGTCTATCCTTCCATCCAGCCATCCCTCCTTCTGTCCGTCCATCCCTCCTTCTGTCCGTCCATCCCTCCATCCGTCTGTCCATCTGTCCCTCCCTCCCTCCATCCATCCGTCCATCCCTCCATCTATCCATCCATCCATCCCTCTGTCTGTCCATCCCTCCCTCCATCCCTCTGTCCATCCGTCCATCCTTCTGTCATCCATCCATCTCTCCCTCCATCCCTCCATCCATCCCTCCTTCTGTCCATCCCTCCCTCCATCCGTCTGTCCATCTATCCCTCCTTCTGTCATCCATCCCTCCCTCCATCCATCTGTCCATCCCTCCATCCCTGTGTTCGTTCATCCATCCATCCATCCATCCCTCCCTCCCTCCATCCATCTGTCCATCCATTCTTCCTTCTGTCAATCCCTTCCTCCTTTCATCCTTCCTTCCATTCCTCCATCCCTTCCTCCTTCCATCCATCCCTCCATCCATCCCTCCTTCTGTCCATCCCTCCCTCCATCCGTCTGTCCATCTATCCCTCCTTCTGTCATCCATCCCTCCCTCCATCCATCTGTCCATCCATTCTTCCTTCTGTCAATCCCTTCCTCCTTTCATCCTTCCTTCCATTCCTCCATCCCTTCCTCCTTCCATCCATCCCTCCATCCATCCCTCCTTCTGTCCATCCCTCCCTCCATCCGTCTGTCCATCTATCCCTCCTTCTGTCATCCATCCCTCCCTCCATCCATCTGTCCATCCCTCCATCCCTGTGTTCGTTCATCCATCCATCCATCCATCCATCCATCCATCCATCCATCTATCCATCTGTCTGTCCATCCATCCAACCCTCCTTCTGTTATCCATTCATGCCTCCATCCTTCTGTCCATCCATCTGTTCATCCATCCTTCTTTCTGTCATCCATCCATCCATCCATCCCTCCCTCCCTCCATCCATCTGTCCATCCATTCTTCCTTCTGTCAATCCCTTCCTCCTTTCATCCTTCCTTCCATTCCTCCATCCCTTCCTCCTTCCATCCATCCCTCCATCCATCCCCCCCCGAAATCCCTGGGGTGGGGGCTCCAGACACCCCCAAAACCTCCCGTCACCCCCCGGGGTGGAGGGACCGATGGGTCTCCCCTTCCCTCGGCTGGATCTTGGCGGGGGAAGGACTTCTCCAGAAGAAGCAGCATCTTCCCCATATTGAGATAGAGCTTCTGGAGGGACTTCAGGCATCGGGGGGCTTGTACCCCTGTGGTCCTCACCCCTCCATGGTCCTCGCCCTTTGATGGTCCTCACCCCTCCATGGTCCTCACCCCTGTGGTCCTCACCCCTCTGTGGTCCTTATTCCCCCGTGGTCCTCACCCTTTGATGGTCCTCAACCCCTGTGGTCCTCACCCTTCCGTGGTCCTCAACCCCTCCATGGTCCTCGCACTGTCTTGGTCCTCACCCGTCCATGGTCCTCACCCCTCTGTGGTCTTCACCCCCTTGTGGTCCTCACCCCTCCAGAGTCCTCACCTCCTTTGTGATCCTCACTACTTGATGGTCCTCATCCCCCATGGTCCTCACCGTTCTGCAGTCCTCAGCCCTTGATGGTCCTCAACCCTCCATGGTCTTTACCCCCTTGTGCTCCTCATCCTTCCATGGTCCTCACCCCTTTGTAGTCCTCACCCCTCCAGAGTCCTCACCCCCTCTACGGTCCTCACTACTTGATGGTCCTCAGCCCTTGATGGTACTCAACCCTCCAGAGTCCTCACCCCCTCTATGGTCCTCAGCCCTTGATGGTCTTCAACCCTCCATGGTCTTCACCCCGTCGTGGTCCTCACCCCCCTGTGCTCCTCATCCTTCCATGGTCCTCACCCCTTGATGGTCTTCACCCTTTTGTAGTCCTCACCCCTCCAGAGTCCTCACCTCCTCTGTGATCCTCACAACTTGATGGTCTTCAGCCCCTGTGGTCCTCACCCTTTTGTGGTCCTCAGCCCTTGATGGTCCTCAACCCTCCATGGTCTTCACCCCCTCGTGGTCCTCACCCCCCTGTGCTCCTCATCCTTCCATGGTCCTCACCCCTTGATGGTCTTCACCCTTTTGTAGTCCTCACCCCTCCAGAGTCCTCACCTCCTCTGTGATCCTCACAACTTGATGGTCTTCAGCCCCTGTGGTCCTCACCCTTTTGTGGTCCTCAGCCCTTGATGGTCCTCAGCCCTCCATGGTCTTCACCCCCTCTTGCTCCTCACCCCCCTGTGCTCCTCATCCTTCCGATTTGACCATCTTTGGCTTCTTCGTTTGGAGGGGACCTTCTGGGGAGGGGGATCTTGATGGTCCTCACCCCTTGATGGTCCTCACCCCCCCATTGTCCTCAGCACTCCGTGGTCCTCACCCCTTGATGGTCCTCACTCTCCCGTGGTCCTCACCCCTTCAGAGTCCTC
>NW_015092091.1:0-1300 GCF_001431845.1 Calidris pugnax | reverse complement strand
CAACCCCATCACCAACTGTGTGACCCCCCCACCAGGTGTGCAACACCACTGGGGAGCGTGCAACCCCCAAAATGGGGTGTGCAACCCCCCACTCCAGCTGCACAACCCTGTCACTGGCTGTGCAACACCACTGTGGGGTGTGCAACCCCCCACTCCAGCTGCACAACCCCATCACCAGCTGTGCGACCCCCCCCACCGGGTGTGCAACACCACTGGGGGGTATGTGACCCCCAAAATGGGGTGTGCAACCCCCCACTCCACCTGCACAACCCTGTCTCTGGGTGTGCACCCCCCTCACTGGGTGTGCAACCCCCTCCACCAGGTGTGTGACACCACTGTGGGGTGTGCGACCCCCAAAATAGGGTGTGCAACCCCCCACTCCAGCTGCACAACCCTGTCACTGGGTGTGCAACACCACTGTGGGGTGTGCAACACCCCCACTCCAGCTGTACAACCTCATCACCAGCTGTGTGACCCCCCCCCCACCAAGTGTGTGACACCACTGTGGGGTGTGCAACCCCCCACTCCAGCTGCACAACCCTGCCACTGGGTGTGCAACCCCCCCACCACTTGTGTGACACCACTGCGGAGCCTGTGACCTCCAATATAGGGTGTGCAAACACCCCCCCACATTCCAGCTGTACAACCCCATCACCGGCTGTGTGACCACCCCAGTGGGTGTGCGACCCCCCCACAAGGTGTGCGACACCACTGCTGAGTGTGTGACCCTCAAGATGGGTGTATGACACCCCCCCCCCTCCAGCTGCACAACCCTATCACCGGGTGTGTGACCTCCAAGATGGGGTGTGACAGTCCTCCTGGGTGTGTGACATCCCCACTGGCTGTGCAACACCAGTGCTGGCTGTGCAACACCAGTGTAGGGTGTGAGACACCCCCCCTCCAGCTGCACAACCCTATCACCAGCTGTGCAACCACCCCCGCCAGGTGTGTAACCCCACTGTGGGGTGTGCAACCCCTCCCTCCCTCTGCACAACCCTATCACCAGGTGTGCTACCACCCCCGCCAGGTGTGCAACCCCTCCCTCCCTCTGCACAACCCCCCACCAGGTGTGTGACCCTCCCCCCGGTTGTGTGACCTCCCCGCCGGGTGTGCGACAACCCCTTCCAGCTTCACAACAGCCTCACCAGGTGTGCAAGCCCCCCTGCTGGGTGTGCAAGCCCCCTCAATGGGGTGTAGAACCCTCTGACGGGGTGTGCAACCCCCTCTCTCCACCCACACAACCCCCCTGATGGGGTGTAGACCCCCCTGCTGGGGGTGCAGCCCCCCCATCACCCTCCTT
>NW_015092090.1:0-1200 GCF_001431845.1 Calidris pugnax | reverse complement strand
GCACAAGGGACATTGGGCACAAGGGACATTGGGCACAAGAGATACTGGGCATGAGGGACACCAGTCACAAGTGACAACAGTCACAAGGGACATTGGGCAGAAGGGACACCGGGCATGAGGGACACCGGGCACAAGGGACACCAGGCACAAGGAATATTGGGCACAAGTGACACCGAGCACAAGGGACACCGGGCACAAGAGACACTGGACACAAGTGATGCCAGACACAAGTGACACCAAGCAGAAGGGACACCAGGCACAAGTGACACTGGGCACAAGTGACACCAGGTACAAGAGACACTGGTCACAAGGGACATTGGGCACAAGTGACACTGGGCACAAGTGACATTGGGCAGAAGGGATACCAAGCACATGGGACATTGGGTGCAAGTGACACCAGGTACAAGAGACACTGGGCACAAGAGATGCTAGACACAAGTGACACCAAGCAGAAGGGCCACGGGGCATGAGGGACACCAGGCACAAGTGACATTGGGCACAAGTGTCATTGGGCACAAGGGATATTGGGCACAAGGACACCAGTCACAAGTGACACCGGTCACGAGGGACACTGGGCACAAGTGACACTGGGCACGAGGGAAACCGGGCACGAGGGACATTGGGCATGAGGGACATTGGGCACAAGAGACACCGGGCACAAGAGACACCGGGCACAAGGGACATTGGGCAGAAGGGACACTGGGCACAAGGGACACCGGGCATGAGGGACACCAGGCACAAGTGATGCCAGGCACAAGTGACACCAAGCACAAGTGACATCGGGCACAAGGGACACCAAGCAGAAGGGAGTCACAAGGGACATTGGGCAGAAGGGACACTGGGCATAAGAGACACTGGGCACAAGTGATGCCAGACACAAGTGACACCAAGCAGAAGGGCCACGGGGCATGAGGGACACCAGGCACAAGGGACATCGGGCACAAGGGACACTGGGCAGAAGGGACATCGGGCATGAGGGACACTGGGCACAAGGGACACCAGTCACAAGAGACACTGGTCACAAGGGACATTGGGCACAAGGGACACTGGGCACAAGTGACATTGGGCACGAGGGACACTGGGCACAAGGGACATTGGGCACAAGGGACACCAGGCACAAGTGACACCGGACACAAGGGACACCGGACACAAGTGCCACCCCCGGGCGTGAGGGAGGTGTCACAAGTGACACTTTTCACG
>NW_015092089.1:0-1051 GCF_001431845.1 Calidris pugnax | reverse complement strand
CATTGCCCTGCCTCAAAAAGCCCCACAAAGGCATTAAAACTACTGTTTTCCCCACCCAAACACGACATTTTTAAGAATAAATCCAAAAGCAAAGGGATCTGTTCTCCTCCCGTTTACCTGTGTAATGGTAATCGGCCAGGGGATGGCATTCAGGTCTCCGGGGGGGCCCAGAGGACAGCATCTCCAGAGCTTCCTGCCAGATTTAATGTGAAGAAGTTACTTCAGTTCCTCCAGAAGAGGGAGAAAAAGGGCAATTCTGGCTCCTCCTGGAGAGGGGCAGGCACCCAGTGGTGTTCAATCAAACAAGAGGGAGCAAATCAGAGCCGCTCAAGGCTTCACCCAGGCCAGATCTGGGGGTTTGTCTCATAGTCCCTCATTCCCAGGAGAAATTCCCTTCTCCACATTGTCCCAGAAGCCAAACAAGCTCCAAGGGATGCACCGGGACGGGGTCTGTCACCCCACGAGACGCTCACGCGGCCACGGGCAGCACCCGGCGCCTTTAGCAAAGAGATCCCGGCCCCTGGAAGAGCCAACTCCCAGCAACTCCCAGCTCAAACCAGGAACAAAGCGGGTTCTTCAGGGCGAATCGCTGCTCCCTACCGCAACGTTGCCCCGAGCCTCGTGCAGGACATGCAGAGCCAGCTCTGGGTTCAGCTGTCCCCCGGGTCTGCTGCTGGAGGAGGCCGTCTGCAGCAGCTTGGAGACTACAAAGGCAAGAAAAACCACCACCAAGTCAGGTTTTCCTCAAAAAAGGAGAAGGGATGTCATAAGAGATAGATGGAATGTGGAGGAAGCACAGAAAACAGACTGGCAACCAGAAAGGGCCACAAAAAAGTCCCATATTCCAACGATTTCCACCTGAAGAGCAGCTTTTGGAGCAGGATCTCCAGAGAGAAACTCCTCCCTGGCTGCAGATGAGGTGGGACGGCGAAAACCCCCCACTTCTCATGGAAGATGCTCCCGAGAGCACCACTGGTCCTTATTCAGCCACTTTCCTCAAAAAAAATTAGCCATCTCCTTCTCTCTAACACTATGGGACCAAGTAAAGATG
>NW_015092088.1:0-2419 GCF_001431845.1 Calidris pugnax | reverse complement strand
TAGAAGATTGATTCTGTGATTCTGTGATTTTATATATTTTTTAATTATTTTTTTTTTGTTTCTTGGCCCCTTTTTCCCCAAGTTTATGGTTTCCCCGAGGGGTCCAGCCCCGGGTCCCGTCAGATCCAGTTATGGCATTTCATCCTGGAGCTGCTGCAGAAGGAGGAGTTCCGGCACGTCATCGCCTGGCAGCAGGGCGAGTACGGGGAGTTTGTCATCAAAGACCCCGAGGAGGTGGCCCGGCTGTGGGGCAGGAGGAAATGCAAACCCCAGATGAACTACGACAAGCTGAGCCGGGCCCTCAGGTGGCACAGAGGGGGTGGGGGGCATCTGGGGGGGAACTGAGTCCTCACCATCCCCAGGAAGCCAACAGGGCGGGATCTGCCATCTCAAGGTGGCATCTCAAGGGGATCCGATGGGGTGGTGTTTATCAGCCCAGAGGGACACAACAGGGTGGGAGCCAAGAGGGTGGTATCCACCAGCCCAAAGGGACCCAACAGGTTGACATCTGCCACTCCAAGGTGACCCTACAGGGTGGCAACCACCATCCCAAGGGGACTCAATATGGTGACATCTGCCATCCCAAGGGGACTCCATAGGGTGGCATCTACCATCTCCAAAGGGACTCAACAGGGTGGCATTTGCCATCTCAAGGTGGCCCCATGGGGTGGTATTTACCATCTCCAAAGGGACCCAACAGGATTGCATTTGACATCTCAAGGTGGCTCCATAGGGTGGCATCTACCATCTCCAAAGGGACCCAACAGGGTGGCATCTGCCATCCCAACAGGACCCAACTGGGGTGGCATCAGCCATCCCAAGGTGGCATCTCAAGGGGATTCCATGGGGTGGTGTTTACCAGCCCATAGAGACACAACATGGTGGGAGCCAAGAGGTGGGATCCACCAGCCCAAAGGGACCCAACAGGGTGGCATTTGACACCTTGAGGTGACCCAACAAGGTGGCATTTGCCGACCCAACAGGGTGACATCTGCCACTCCAAGGTGACCCAACTGGGGTGGCATCTAATATCTCCAAAGGGACCCAACAGGGTGGCATTTGCCATCTCAAGGTGGCCCCATGGGGTGGTATCCGCCATCCCAAGGAGATCCAACATGGTGACATCTGCCACCCCAAGGGGACTCCATAGGGTGGCATCCACCACCCCAAAGGGACACAATGGGGTGGCATCTGCCATCCCAAGAGGACCTCATGGAGTGGGACCCAACAGGGTGACATCCACCACCCCAAGGTGGCCCCATGGGGTGGCATCTACCATCCCAAGGAGACCCAACGGGTGACATCTGCCACCCCAAGGTGACCCTACAGGGTGGTATCTACCATCTCCAAAGGGACCCAACAGGGTGGCATTTGCCATCTCAAGGTGGCCCCATGGGGTGGTATCCGCCATCCCAAGGAGACCCAACAGGGTGACATCTGCCACTCCAAGGTGACCCTACAGGGTGGCATCTACCATCTCCAAAGGGACCCAACAGGGTGGCATCTGCCACTCCAAGGTGACCCTACAGGGTGACACCTACCATCTCCAAAAGGACCCAACAGGGTGGCATTTGCCATCTCAAGGTGGCCCCATGGGGTGGTATCTACCATCTCCAGAGGGACCCAACAGGGTGACATTTGCCACTCCAAGGAGACCCAACATGGGTGGCATCTACCATCTCCAAAGGGACCCAACAGGGTGGCATTTGCCATCTCAAGGTAGCCCCATGGGGTGGTATCCGCCATCCCAAGGAGACCCAACAGGGTGGCATCTGCCATCCCAACAGGACCCAACTGGGGTGACATCAGCCATCCCAAGGTGGCATCTCAAGGGGATCCAATGGGGCAGCATTTACCAGCCCATAGGGACACAACACGGTCAGAGCCAAGAGGGTGGTATCCACCAGCTCAAAGGGACCCAACAGGGTGGCATTTGCCATCCCAAGGTGACCCAACATGGTGACATCCACCGCTCCAAGGTGACCCAACAGGGTGGCATTTGCCATCCCAAGAGGACCTCATGGAGTGGGACCCAACATGGTGACATCCACCGCTCCAAGGTGACCCAACTCGGGTGGCATCTGCCATCTCAAAGTGACCCCATGGGGTGGCATCCACCACCCCAAAGGGACCCAACAGGGTGGCATTTGCCACCCAAGGTGACGCAACAGGGTGGCATCTACCATCTCCAAAGGGACCCAACGGGGTGGCATCTGCCAGCCCAAGGTGACCCTACAGGGTGGCATCTACCATCTCCAAAGGGACCCAACAGGGTGACATCCGCCACTCCAAGGTGACCCAACTGGGGTGGCATCTACCATCTACAAAGGGACCCAACAGAGTGGCATTTCCCAGCCCAAGGTGACCCTACAGGTTGGCGTCCACCATCTCCAAAGGGACCCAATGGGGTGGCATCTGC
>NW_015092087.1:1561-2449 GCF_001431845.1 Calidris pugnax | reverse complement strand
TGGGGACAGAGATGGGGACAGAGATGGGAAAGGGACAGTTATGGGGATGCAGATGGGACAGGGATGGTGATGGGGATGGAGATGGTGACAGAGACGGGACAGGGACATTTATGGGGACAGAGATGGGACAAGGATGGTTACGGGGACAGGGATGGGATAGGACAGGGACTGTTGGGGGAGAGAGATGGGACAGGGACATTTATGGGGACAGAGATGGGATGGGGACAGGGATGGGACATGGACAGGGATGGGGACAGAGATGGGATGGGGACTGTTAGAGGGAGAGAGATGGGACAGGGACAGTTATGGGGACAGGGATGGGATGGAGATGGGGACAGGGATGGGACATGGATGGGGATGGGACTGTTGGGGGAGAGAGATGGGACAGGGACAGTTATGGGGACAGGGATGGTGACGGGGATGAAGATGGGATGGGGACAGGGATAGGACAGGGACTCTTGTGGGAGAGAGATGGGACAGGGACATTTATGGGGACAGGGATAGGATGGGGTGGGGACAGGGATGGGACAGGGACTTAAGGAGAGAGATGGGACAGGGACAGTTATGAGGACAGAGATGAGATGGGGACAGGGATGGGGACAGGGATGGTGATGGGGAGATGGAATGGGGACAGGGATGGGACAGGGACAGTTATGGGGACAGGGACAATTATGGGGACAGAGATGGGACAGGGACAGTTCTGGGGACAGGGACAGTTATGGGACAGTTCTGGGGACAGGGAGGAGGTGGAGTTGGGACGGGGCCAGGGATGGTGCCAGCAGAGGGACGGGGCCAGCCCAGGGAGAGGGAGCGGAGGGTGACAAGGACGTGTCTGGGACAGGGACAGGCGCCAGCCCCCGCTGGAACCCCCAGGGACGGGCTGGGGGG
>NW_015092087.1:0-269 GCF_001431845.1 Calidris pugnax | reverse complement strand
GGGGGGCGGGGGGCGGCGGGGGGGGACGCGGGGGGTGTCCCCAAATGTCCCCTCCCCGGAACGGCCACTGCCCGCTGGGTGTTGATTGGCCAGTGGGAAGAGTGCCCGCAGCTGATTGGCCGGCTGCCCGGCACCCCAACAGGCTCCCCCGAGTGCTGATTGGCCAGCTGGCTGCACCCCGACGTGCTGATTGGCCAACACCCCGACATGCTGATTGGCCAGTGGGCTGGGACCCCGACATGCTGATTGGCCGGAATATCGCGTGCTGA
>NW_015092086.1:14981-15450 GCF_001431845.1 Calidris pugnax | reverse complement strand
GATCTGGACGAGGGAATCGAGTGCACCCTAAGCAAATTTGCAGATGACACCAAATTGTGTGGGAGTGTTGATCTGCTGGAGGGTAGAGAGGCTTTGCAGAGGGATCTAGACAGGCTGGATGGACAGGATGAGGTTCAATAAGGCCAAGTGCAGGGTCCTGCACTTCGGTCACAACAACCCCAGGCAGCGCTCCAGGCTGGGGGCAGAGTGGCTGGAGAGCTGCCAGGCAGAAAAGGACCTGGGGGTGTTGGTTGACTGTCGGCTGAACATGAGCCAGCAGTGTGCCCAGGTGGCCAAGAAGGCCAACAGCATCCTGACCTGTGTCAGGAACAGTGTGGTGAGTAGGACCCGAGAAGTGAGGCCCCACCTCGAGTACTGTGTCCAGTTTTGGGCCCCCTACCATAAAAAAGACATTGAGGTGCTGGAGCAGGTCCAGAGAAGGTCAACGAAGCTGGTGAGGGGTCTGGAG
>NW_015092086.1:8376-11245 GCF_001431845.1 Calidris pugnax | reverse complement strand
TGGTGGGGGGTGACAACACAGGGGGGTGTCAAGGAGGTGACAGCACCCATGGGGGGTGGTGGGAGCCCATGGGTGGGTGGTGGGACCTCAATATGGGTGGTGGGTGCTCAGGATGGGTGGTGGGAGCTCAAGGCGGGGGTGGGTACCCATGGGTGGGTGATGGGTGCTCACCTGAAGCTCCCGGTATCTCTGATGTCATTGGGCTCCTCCTCTTTGATGTCCACCACGTCCTGGAGGGGGGCCAGCGGAACCGCGCCTGGCCTGTGGGTGCAACCCCCACCCATGGGTGCTCCTGCCACCCGGGGTCACCTCCCCAAAGGTCAAGGAAGGGGCTGGGAGCACCCATGGGCCCAACTGGGAGTAACCAGGAGGGCCCCACAACCCAGAGACCCAACTGGGATGGTCTCATCGTGGTGGGCACCCATGGACCCAACTGGGATGGTCCCAACTGGGATGGTCCCATCAAACTGGGATGGACCCACCATGGTGGGCACCCGTGGACCCAACTGGGATGGACCCACCATGGTGGGCACCCATGGACCCAACTGGGATGGACCCAACTGGGATGGTCCCATTGTGGTGGGCACCCATGGACCCAACTGGGATGGACCCAACTGGGATGGTCCCACCATGGTGGACACCCATGGACCCAACTGGGATGGTCCCATCGTGGTGGCCCCAACCGGGTGTCACCCATGGGTGCCCTTGGGCGTGGTCCTACCTGGTGTCCCCCTTGTCCTCGCCATTGTCCTCCAGCTGCGCCCGCTTGCCCCCAGGACCTAGGGTCTCCCTGGGACATTTGGGTGCCCCGGGGAGTCCCCAGGGTGACACCCAGTGGGTGACGTTGAGGCTGTGGGTGCCGTTGAGGTGGGTGCCGTGGCCGTTGGTGGTGGTGGCATCTCCACGGGTGACAAGGACGCCCCCGAGGTGACTGCGGGTGGCATTTCCGTGGGTGCTGTGGCCACCCAAGGCATGTCTGTGGGTGGCACCTCCATGGGTGGCACCACCAAGGCCACCGAGGTGTCTGTGGGTGCCATCATCTCCATGGGTGCCACCTCCATAGGTGACAGGGCCACCGTGGCCACCAGGGCCATCAAGAAGGTGTCTGTGGGTGCCACCTCCACGGGTGACATCTCCAGGGCCACCAAGGATGTGTCTGTGGGTGCCATCTCCACGGGTGCCATCTCCACGGGTGACCTCTCCAGGGCCACCAAGGACGTGTCTGTGGGTGCCATCTCCTGGGTGCCATCTCTGCAGGTGATGTCATCTCCAGGCCACCAAGAACATGTCCATGGGTGCTATCTCCACGGGTGCCATCTCCAGGGCCACCATGGCCACCAAGGCCGCCTCCGTGGGTGTCACCTTCCCGGTGATGGCCAAGGACACCCACCGCTTCCCTATGGGTGCCTCCTCCTCCTCCTCCGACCTCCTGGGGGGTGACCCATGAGGTGCCACACCCTCTGTTGATGTCCCCACTGGTTGTCCCCTTGGTGCCACCACCCCCCGCCGTGTTCTTCAGGACAAAGTCCACAATGTCAGAGAGAAGGTCCTCACCGGGGGCTTGTGGCCCCAAGGGTGGGGGTGGTGGCCCCAAAGGGGGTGGTGGCCCCTTGTCCCTTCCTTGTCCCTTGTCCCCCCTGTCATCCACCCCGTCCAACTGGTGGATGTGGGGTGGCAGGGGGAGGGGACAGGGTGGTCTCTGTGTCACCATTGTGCAGGCGTAGCAGTAGTAGCAGCCATCACAAGGGCCAGCGTGGTGGCCACCACGAGGGCCACCACCACCACCTTCATCATCCTCCTCCTCCTCCTCCTCCTCCTCTTCCTCCTCACTGCTGTGACCCCCTGCCATTGTCCCCCCCGATGTCCCCAAGAGCCCAGCGGCCAAGGCCAGTTTGGTGACATCCAGCTCCTCCAGGGCCAGGTCAGGGCCACCTGTTGGGGACAAGGGCTCCTCCTCCAGGGGGGAAGGTGGCCCCACGGGTGACAAGGAGGCGGGGGTGGCCTCTTGGGTGGCCTCGGTCCCGCCATCGATGGTGGCCTTCCAGGTGACAATGGGCCTCCAGAGGGTGGTGGCCCTCCAGGTGACAACAGCCCTCCTCCAGGTGACAACGTCCTTCCATGGAATGGTGGCCCTCCAGGTGACAAGGGTCTTCCAGAGGGCGGGTGACAACAGTGGCCCTCCAGATGATGGTGGCCCTATGGGTGACAACAGCCCTCCAGGTGACAATGTCCTTCCGTGGGTTGGTGGCCCTCCAGACGATGGTGGCTCTCTGGGTGACAACAGCCCTCTGGGTGACAACTGGCCTCCGGGTGACAACGTCCCTCCAGCGGAGGGTGGTGGCCCTCTGGGTGACAAGGGTGGCCCTCCAGGTGACAAGGGCAGCTCTCCGGATGACAACAACCCTCCGAGTGACAACGTCCCCCCGGGTGACAAGTGTCCTCTAGCTGATGGTGGTGGCCCTCCAGGTGACAACCCCCTCTGGGGTGTCCCTTCAGGTCACAACAACCCTCCTCCGGGTGACAACAACATCCCTCCGGGTGACACTGGCTCAGGAGGTGACGCTGCTGGTGGCCCAGGGGGGTTTGTCACGTCCCCCGGGGGTGGGGGTTGTTGTTGTTGTTGTTGTTGTTGTTGTGGGTTCGGTTGGGTTGTGTTTTTACCTTCCTTTCTGTATGCATGCCGCTCAGACAGGTCGCTCGGTTCAGTGTGTTACTCGTGTTGAACGCGTGCGGGATGCCGTGGTGCGGGACAGCCAAAGGGCCGGGACGGCAAGCGGGGCCCGGCCGGGGCCACAGTGAGGGATGGGGAGGACAGGTTCACGGGAGCTGTAGGGGCAGGGGGGGCTGTGGTGGGTTTGGGTCCTTCATT
>NW_015092086.1:6845-7479 GCF_001431845.1 Calidris pugnax | reverse complement strand
CTCGTTGCCCCCTCCCCGGGTGCTGCTCCAGGATGCGGCAGCGATACCAGCAGCGGCACTGGGCATCCCACGTACTCCAGTACAGCTCCCAGCACCTGCCACCAGTACGGACCAGTAGCTCCCACTATGGACTGGGAGACCCCAAAACCCCCCCAATTCCCCCCCCAGGGTCTCCCAGTATGACCCAGTGCCGCCCCAGTATGGCCCACGGACTCCCAGTATTACCCAAAGCACCCCAAAATGCCCCCTGCATCCCCCCAAGTGCTTCCCAGTACGGACCAGTGTTTCCCAGTATGGACCAGTAGTGCCCAGTATGGACTGGAAGACCCCCAATCCTTCCTCCAGGGCCTCCCAGTACGACCCACTGCCACCCAGTATGGCCGGGGGATCCCCAAATTCCCCCAGTGTCCCCCAAGTCCATCCCAGTACAACCTAGCACCTACCAGTATAGACCAGTATCCCCCAGTATGGACCAGTAGCGCCCACTATGGACTGGAGGACAACAACCCCCCCCCAGTCCCTTCTCCAGGGCCTCCCAGTATGACCCAGTGCTGCCCAGTATGGAACAGCATAACCCAGTATGGACCACTATAAGCCAATATGGACTGGGAGACCCCCAATTCCCCCCCCCCCC
>NW_015092086.1:0-2873 GCF_001431845.1 Calidris pugnax | reverse complement strand
TGGAGGTGGCCTCCTCGGGCTTCCCGCGGGCAGAGCCCTGTCCCCCACCTGCCCTTGGCAGGGAGGGAGGGAGGGACCCTGGGGCATCCAGCACCAAGGTGCCAGGGCTGGGGGAAAGGCAAGGCAAAAGGCAAGGCAAGGCAAGGCAAGGCAAGGCAAGGCAAAAGGCAAGGCAAGGCAAGGCAAGGCAAGGCAGCTGGGCTGGCAGGGTCTTACAGCAACTTGGTGATGACCAGTTCCTCCTGGAGGAGGAGAAGGCGCCTCTCGCTCCTCTTGCGGCCCCGGGTCAGCCGCACGTCCGCGCTCAGCACCGGCTGGGCCTCGGTGAGAGCCTCCCTGCGCAGCAGAGAGCGGCGGGCATTAGAAAGGCCGCTGGCAAGGGGCCCGGCCGTGCCCGCCTGTCCCCGACTTGCAGGGGGAGCCCACCTGGAGCCACAGCAGCAGTTGGCCTGGCCCATCCCGCCCGGGACAGGAGGACCCTGGCCGTGCAGCAAAGAGACGGCGCGGCCGCCCACAGCGAGGATGGGGAGCGGGGTGCCGGTGCCGGGGCAGCGCTGCTCCAGCAGAGCCTGCCTCCTCCCAGCGCTGCTCCGTGCCAGCACAGCTCCGTCCTGCTGGCGCTGGTGGCCATTGGCTCCACAGGACCAACGGTCTGAGCCCAACGGAAAGTGGGAGGGGCCCTGGGGGGGCCTGGCCTGGGGGTTCTCTCCAGGATGGCCACCTCTGCCTTGCACTGGGTGGGGAGCCCCCCCCGAGCAGGACACAGCCCCTTCCTGCCAGCCTTCAGCCACATCTTTCAGTCGCCTCACCAGACTTGGGCATCGCTGGGCACCATGGAAGAGTCTGCTCTCATCCTCTTGACAGCCACCCTGTAGATAGAGATTGAATCAGGACACAGACTCAGTTGAAGGGAGAACAGCTCAAGTTATGGTGGACGTCGATTATGGGGTCCAGGAGTCATAGAATCATTTAGGTTGGAAGGGACTGTTCATCGATTCCAACTGTTAGTCTCACACTGCCACGTCCACCATTTAAGCATGTCCCGCAGCATCATGTCAAACTGTCTTTTAAATACCTCCAGGGATGGCGACTCCACCACTTCCCTGGGCAGCCTGTTCCAATGCTTCATGAGGTCCCCTCTTAGCCTTCTCTTCTCTTCTATAGGCTAAACAGACCAGGGGCTCTGGGCCTTTCCTCTCGAGAGTCATGCTCCATGCCTTCAATCGTCTTTGTTGCCTCAACTGGACTCGATCTCCAGTAGCTCCCTCTTAGTTGTTAAACTCCATGTTCCTTAAGTCCATTTAGTTCAGGATTGCTCAGCCTCATCCCTTAGAGCAGACTCAGGACTGAGCTTTCTCACCCAGGGTTTAATTTCCTTGAGCTATACCTTGGATTTCTCCATTCTCCAGCATCACCCACCAAGTACAACCAGGTCCTTGAACAAGACCACTCCCACGAGTGGCTTTGCCTTTGCGTGACGCAGGAGAATCGCCAACACTTTTCCCCGGCATATTTTTTCATGCACCACAGGGGCTTGACCCCCTTCTACAGTATGTAAAAGGTCTGACTGAGCAGAAACAGGTCGACTGATGGATCCCCTGGTGTTAACTAACCAGGTACCCTCTGCAAAATGCTTTTCCACATTTTAAAGAGTCGACTCCCTATTGCATTAGGAGTGGTTTCTAGCAGTCCATTGTATTGCTCCATTTTCCTGGAAGGTGGTGCATGAAAGGGGATATCATATACCTTCTCATGTTCATGGTTTTTTTTTCAAGTTACTTAGAAAACTGTTTTGGAAATGAGTCCAACATTCGGACTCAACTCCAGTTTCTGAAGGACCATGTCTCCACAACACCTGCCTTCCTAGGCCCAGGATGGTTATTCCGGGCAGTGGCAAGGGGCATGGCATTGCTTTCCAACCATCCCATTCCCACTTCCACCCTTGTCAGCACGTAAGGCTTTCCCTGGCGGGTTTGAGGGAGTGTGATGGAGTAAGTTTGGCACCTCTTTTAAAGGAAAGGCCCACCTGCAGAAGAATTTTGATTATTTTCTTATCTTTCTGGAAAAGAGCTTTTGTTGTATTCTTCCACACAAAGATGTCATCAGTGTATTGGAGGTACACTTGGCCCCTCTCCAGGTGAAAGCAAACTGTGGCCTGCACTCTGCTGCCAAAGGAACGGAGAAAAAGGCATGAGCAATGTCAACCGTAGCACAGCACTTGGCTGCCTTTGACTCCAGTTCATCATGCAGCTCTAGCATGTCTGGCGCAGCAGCACTCAGTGGGGGGGTGACTTCACTCAGGCCACGATAGTCTCCAGTTACTCTCCCGTCTGTGTCAGACTTCTGCACTGGCCATACTGGGCTGTGAAAGGGTAAACGAGTCTTGCTGATCACTCCTTGGGTCTCCAGCGGAAGAATCCGGTTCTGGACGGGAATGAGGGAGCCTGGGTTGGTGCCATACTGCCATCCGAACACTGTGGAAAGAGCAATTGGCACCTGCTGTTCTTTAACCTCCAGAAGTCCCTCCAGAAGGGTCACCTGAAAGGCCAGGTAAGGTAGAGAGCTGTGTAATGTCCTCAGTCTCTACAGCTGCTCTACCAAAAACCCACCCATAGCCTTTTGGGTGTCAGAAATAGCCTTTCTCAAGGGAGTCTATGCCAAGGATGCATTCCGAGAACAAGCAAGAAACTCGTTCACTGTGTTGGGCGCTAATTAACCTACTTTGCTTTGGGCTGAGTTGCCACTGAAAAGAAAAGAGATACTTTCCCCAGGCGTTTGCTCTCAAGAAACAAAAAAGAGAAGTAAAGAGATCGATGAGTATAGCATAGGTTTTGGCAGCAGTTCTGTTCCCTTTGTGCTTATCTCCATATTCC
>NW_015092085.1:0-4033 GCF_001431845.1 Calidris pugnax | reverse complement strand
GAGCATTTGCCACCATCCATGAGTCAGTAGAGAGATAGACTATTGGCCACTTCTCTCTCTCAGCAATGTCTAGGGCCAGCTGGATAGCTTTTACCTCTGCGAATTGACTTGATTCACCTTCACCTTCAGTTGCTTCTGCAACTCGTCGCGTAGGACTCCATACAGCAGCTTTCCACTTTCGACGTTTTCCTACAATACGACAAGATCCATCAGTAAACAAAACATACTGTTTCTCATTATCTGATAGTTCATTATATGGTGGGGCTTCCTCAGCACGTGCTACCACCTCCTCTGGTGGCATTGTGAAATCTTCGCCTTCGGGCCAGTTTGTGATCACTTCCACAATTCCTGCACAATTTGGGTTTCCTATTCAAGCTCGCTGTGTGATTAAGGCAACCCACTTACTCCAGGTAGCATCAGTGGCATGATGTGTGGAAGGAACTTTACCTTTGAACATCCAGCCCAACACTGGCAATCGGGGCGCCAGGAAGAGCTGTGCTTCAGTACCAATTACCTCTGAAGCAGCTCTAACTCCTTCATATGCTGCTAAGATTTCTTTCTCAGTTGGAGTATAGTTGGCCTGGGAGCCTTTATAGCCTCGACTCCAAAATCCCAGGGGTCGACCTCGAGTTTCCCGTGGTCCTTTCTGCCATAGGCTCCAGGTAGGGCCATTGTCTCCTGCAGCAGTGTACAGCACATTTTTAATGTCCTGTCCTCTTCGGACTGGTCCAAGTGCTACTGCACGCACAGTCTCTTGTTTAATTTGCTCAAAGGCTTGTCGTTGTTCAGGACCCCATGTGAACTCATTTTTCTTTCGAGTCACTTCATAAAGAGGTTTCACAATCTGACTATAACCTGGAATATGCATTCTCCAGAAGCCCACAACACCTAAAAAGGCTTGTGTTTCCTTTTTGTTAGTAGGTGGAGACATAGCTGTTATTTTGTTAATCACATCCATTGGAATCTGGCGACGGCCATCTTGCCATTCAGTTCCCAAGAATTGGATGTCTTGTGCAGGTCCCTTGACCTTACCTCTTTTCACAGCAAAACCTGCTTCTAGAAGAAGCTCGATGATTTTCTTACCTTTCTGGAAAACTTCTTTTGCTGTATTACCCCATACAATGATGTCATCAATGTATTGTAGGTGTTCTGGAGCTCCACCTTTCTCCAGTGCAGTCTGGATCAGTCCATGGCAAATAGCAGGGCTGTGTTTCCACCCCTGGGTCAGTCGATTCCGGGTGTACTGGACACCCCTCCAGGTGAAAGCAAACTGTGGCCTGCACTCTGCTGCTAAAGGAATAGAGAAAAAGGCATTAGCAATGTCAATTGTAGCATACCACTTGGCTGCCTTTGACTCCAGTTCATATTGCAGGTCTAACATGTCTGGCACAGCAGCACTCAGTGGTGGTGTGACTTCATTCAGGCCACGATAGTCTACGGTTAGACGCCAATCGCCATCAGACTTTCACACTGGCCATATTGGGCTGTTAAAGGGTGAGTGAGTCTTGCTGATCACTCCTTGGGTCTCCAACCGACGAATCAGGTTCTGAATGGGAATCAGAGAATCACAGTTAGTGCGATACTGTCGACGATGCACTGTGGCAGTAGCAAGTGGTACCTGCTGTTCTTTAACCTTCAGCAGTCCTACCACAGAAGGGTCATCTGAAAGGCCAAGTAAAGTAGACAGCTGTCTAGTACCATCAGTCTCTACAGCTGCTATACCAAAAGCCCACCGATACCCTTTCGAGTCTTTGAAATACCCACTCTTGAGGTAGTCTATGCCAAGGATGCACGGAGCATCTGGACCAGTCACAATAGGATGTTTTTCCCATTCATTCTTATTCAGACTCACTTCAGCCTCTAGTACAGTCAGTTCTTGAGATCCTCCTGTCACTCCAGCAATAGTGACAGTTTCTGTCCCTCTATGATTCGATGGCATTAGGGTGCCCTGTGCACCAGTGTCCACCAGGGCTCTATACTTTCGTGGCTCTAATGTGCCAGGCCATCGAATCCACACAGTCCAATAAACTCGGTTATCCCTCTCCTCCTCCTGGCTGGAGGCAGGGCAACCCTAATGCTGAGGCCAGCATCTATAATTGTAAGGTGGGTTCCTGTCTGGCCAGGGACAGGGCATACCCTGAACTGGAGCAGCCATGTTCATGTAACAATCCTTTCTTCTGTCTGCTTTACCTTGCAACTCAAGCACCCGTGCCTGTAGGGCTGAAGTTGGTTTTTTATCCCATCTCCTCATGTTCTCTCCATAATTGCAGAGGCAAAGCCACAGGAAACCTCGGAGTGAGTCCTGTTTCCCTTTGGTTGGTCTCATAGGACGGTATTTTTTCTTAATGGCTGTGACTTTGGTCCTAGCTGCTCCTTGGGTTTGATCAGGAAGTTGAGCCTGAGCTGCAACTGGAGCTTGGGCTGGAATTTGAGCTTGAACTTGGGTCTGATCAGGAATTTGAGCCTGAGCTGCAACTTGGGTCTGAGCTGGGGAAGAGTAAGATTCTTTCCCAATCTCAGAGAGTTTTTCAAGCAGTTTGTGAAGAATTGTCTCATTTTGCTGAACTATTGCCTTGGTCATTTTCTCTATTGTCTCAGCCATTGTCTTATTTTGTGTCTTGCTCATGTTCTCCATTGTCTCCTTCTGTGTCTTAGCTATATTCTCTATCGTTTCCTTCTGTGTCTTAGCTATATTCTCTATCTTCTCAGTCTGGATCTTAGCTATGTTCTCTATCGTTTCCTTCTGTGTCTTATTTTGTTCAGCCATCTTTTCAGTTTGTTCAGCCACTGTCTTAGTCAGGTTTTCTATTGCTGCAACACCGATGGGACAAGAAAGACTATCTTCATACTGTCGTACTCTGTCAGCGACCTCATTTACAGTTGGTGTATCAGTATCAGATCCTCCCCAGACCATTGTTGACAAAGTGTGGGAATACACCGATGGTGCACTCTGCACAAACTTTTTCAACAAAGGTCGTTGGCATGGCATTTCATCAGGATTTATAGTCGCTTGCCAATCACCATAAATCACCTCTCGAATAGCCAGTTCTCTCAGGTACTTAATACCTTTCTCCATGCTGGTCCATTTGCTTGGACGGCATTGGATATCATCCCTAAAGGGATATCTGCTCTTTACAGCTGATAGCAGTCGTCTCCAGAGACTGAGAACGTCTGCTTTATTCCCAATTGCTTTATCAATACCTCCCTCTTTGGCCAGATTTCCCAGCTGATTGGCCTCTCTACCATCTAAGTCTATGGAATTAGCTCCACTGTCCCAGCATCGAGCAACCAAGAGAGAAGTGGCTCCCCATCACGACGAGTAAAATCTTTCCTCAGATTTCGTAAATCCTTCATAGAGAAAGAACTAATAATTACATCTCCATATGAGGCATCATCCTGTATCGAGGCTGGCTGAGAAGGACCCTCTCCCCTTTCTACCCGAGAAGGGGCTGCTGTAGGAGGTTGCTGTCCCTTATCTACACCAGCAGGACCCTTTCCTTGATCCTCATCAGAGGAGCCCTCTTCCGTGCTCTCTAGCTTGGGCATGTCCTTGTCGTCAGGGGCAGGGGACAACCTCTTTTTCATCTTCCTGGTTACCGGAGCAACTTGTGCCGGTTTCGCTGGCGCTGGGGGAGCAGCAGTGTCGGTGCCGGGAACTGGAGCAGTGACAGCGCTCGCTGCCGGGGCCGGAGCTGCCGGTGCCGCTGCGGGCCGGGGAGCCAGGGCTGGGGCTGGCTCAGTTTGTGTCTCTGTTGCGGCTGTCACTGGAGCCAGGGGAGCAACTGTCTGTGTCTCTGGCCTCTCGGATTCCACCCATGTCTGAGTAGCCATACTGCATGCCGCACAACGCTCACTCCTGCACCAATACTTAATAATAATAAATCCTGCCTGCATTACATTCAGTAAAATCAACAGCACTATCACGATTAAGTGACCATCACAAACATCACAATGACCACAACAATTCTCCAAAGAGCACACAGGATTTTCATCCCCCGATTCCATTAGTATCACTTTGGGATAATCACTAACA
>NW_015092084.1:1367-2540 GCF_001431845.1 Calidris pugnax | reverse complement strand
GAGTTAGGTCAAGTTGGGTAGAGTTGGGTTGTGTTGAATTGGGTTGGGTCGAGTTGGGTTGGGTCAAGTTGGGTAGAGTTGGCTCTTGTTGAGTTGAGTTGGATCAAGTTTGGTTGAGTCGAGTCAGGTTGGGTCAAGTTGAGCTGGGTTGAGTTGGGTAGAGTTGGGTTGGGTCAAGTTGGGTCGAGTTGAGTTGGGTTGAGCTGAGTTGGGTTGAGTTAGGTCAAGTTGGGTAGAGTTGGCTCATGTTGGGTTGAGTTGGGTTGGGTTGGGTCAAGTTGGGTCAGGTTGAGTTGGGTCAAGTTGGGTCGAGTTGAGTTGTTGGGTTGAGTTGGGTTAAGTTAGGTCAAGTTGTGTCGAGTTGGGTCATGTCGAGTTGGGTCATGTCGAGTTGGGTCGGGTCGAGTTGGGTCGAGTTGGGTTGGGTCGAGTTGGGTAGAGTTGGGTTGGGTCAAGTTGGGTCGAGTTGAGTTGGGTTGAGCTGAGTTGGGTTGAGTTAGGTCAAGTTGGGTAGAGTTGGCTCATGTTGGGTTGAGTTGGGTTGGGTTGGGTCAAGTTGGGTCAGGTTGAGTTGGGTCAAGTTGGGTCGAGTTGAGTTGTTGGGTTGAGTTGGGTTAAGTTAGGTCAAGTTGGGTAGAGTTGGGTCATGTCGAGTTGGGTCATGTCGAGTTGGGTCATGTCGAGTTGGGTCGGGTCGAGTTGGGTCGAGTTGGGTTGGGTCGAGTTGGGTAGAGTTGGGTTGGGTCAAGTTGGGTTGAGTTAGGTCAAGTCGGGTTGAGTTGGGTTGGGTCAAGTTGAGTTGGATTGGGTAGAGTTGGGTTGAGTTGGGTCATGTTGAGTTGGGTCATGTTGAGTTGGGTAGAGTTGGGTTGAGTTGGGTCAAGTTGGGTAGAGTTGGGTTGGGTTAGGAATCTTCACTCTTCGTTGAGTTGCTCGTTAGGAACGGGGAGGGGAGAAGTTCTGGGGGGGTGTGTAACGGCAGCCGCTCTTCTTCCCTGTCCCCTCTCCTCCTCCTCCTCCTCCTCCTCCTCCTCCTCTGCAGCGAGTCAGTCCCTCCGCGGAGATGGTGATGATCGACCGCATGTTCATCCAGGAGGAGAAGACCATGTTGGCGTTGGACAAGCAGTTGGCCAAGGAGAAACCAGGTGGGGAACCACTTCTTGGGGGGCTTTT
>NW_015092084.1:0-920 GCF_001431845.1 Calidris pugnax | reverse complement strand
CCAAGGTTTCTCCCCGGGGGGGGGACGGGGGGGAGGAGGAGCCCCTCCCCTCCCGTAACAAACCCCCCATCAAGACCTACGAAGCCCGAAGCCGCATCGGCCTCAAGTTGAAGATCAAACAAGAAGCTGGTTTGAGCAAAGTGGTCCATAACACCGCCCTGGACCCCGTCCACCACCCGCCCCCCGTTGCCCCACGGCGAGCTTCTCACCCCAACGTGGTGGTCACCACCACCACCACCACCACCACCACCACCACCGGCGTCACCACCACCTCCACCGCCGCCGCCGTCGCCGCCACCACCCTCAACGGCACCTTGGACCACCTGCCCCCCGAGAAGAAGAAGCCCCCACCCCCCGTCACCTACTGCCGCCTCCCCCTGCGCAAGACCTACCGGGAGAACGTGGACGCCGTGGTGGTGGTGGAGAAGAAACCCCCCGAGATCAAAAGCGGTGGTGGTGGAACCCCAAAATGCGAGGCCAAACCTCCCCCCCGCCGCCTCCGGGAGGAGGAGGAGGAGGAGGAGGAGGAAGAAGAGGAGGAAGAGGAGGAGGAAGAGGAAGAGGAGGAGGAGGGTGGTGGTGGTGGTGGTGGTGCCCCTCCCCGTAAGGACCCCGTGGTGGCCACCACCCAGAAGACCCGACCCCAAGAACCTTCCAAACTCCTCTTCCTCCAAGAGGCCGCCAAAAGGGAAGACTCCGGTGGGTTGGAGGAAGAGTTTTATACGGGTGGGGGGTCCGTCCTTAAACCCCCCCACCCTCCGGATCCCGCTCATTTGACTTGGGGGGGGGTCCCCCTCCCCCCGAAACGTCGGAAATCGGAATCTTTGGAGATGGACAACGCCAGTTTCTCCAGCGACAGCCCCCAGGACGATTCCCTCAGCGAGCACCTCCAGAGCGCCATCGACAGCATCCTCAACCTC
>NW_015092083.1:0-1386 GCF_001431845.1 Calidris pugnax | reverse complement strand
TTTGCAGCAGAGACCACTTCCGTAGCTACAGGGTTTTCTGCCACCGTCCAGTTTGATGCCTCTGTATCTTGGGTGTGATCTCAGGCAGAGGGTGGAGGTAACACATCCTGATGGTAGTGGAAAAAAGCAGTGTGGGGGAGGTGGTTGCAAATGCGGGGGTGGGAGCTCAGAGGTGTTGACCCCCTACCCCAAAAGGAGCTTGTCTGAGGCTGGCACCCTGAGATCTGGAGTCTGCTCCGGGGTGGGACCCCAAGGCCAGTTCTCACCCCCCAAGAGATGCTGGGATCAAAGCTTGGGGTGGGCTGAGATACCAGGAAGGATGAGGTGAGGGCTCTGAGCACCCACTCGGTGTCAGGATCCATCCCAGACACTTCCCAGCAGCTGCCGGGGCCACAGGAAGGTAGATTTTGGGGGAGCCATCCCTGTCCCCTTCTCCACCCTTTCAGTTCTCCACCAGCGGTCGGAGAACCCCAGAAGCTGCAGGAACATGATTGGGAACGTGAGCAGGAACATCAGAGATGGTGACGCCACCCTGAAGAAAGTCTACTCAGAGCTGAGGGAAGTTTTCTGCTCATCAAAGCCACAAGGTGATGGCCCCCTGCCACAGTGCATCTCGGCACCATTGGGTTTCCCAAAAACTTACAGCCCAAATTCCTCAATATTCTGTTCCCCAGTAGGGAACCAGGCAAAGCTCAGAATGTTCCCGTGTTCCTGGGGAGCAAACGGGGCTAAACCACTTGTCCTTCTTGGGATGTGCAGGGGACAAAGTGGCTTCTTGGTGGCTGACTGTGGTCCTGACCTGTCTTTCAGAGGACGAGGGGTGCACCCTCTGCCCCGTGAACTGGATGTCGCATGGGACAAAGTGCTATAGGGTTTCCCATGAACGCAGCCATTGGAATTCCAGCCGGGAGGACTGTGTGAATCAGGGGGGTCAGCTGATGATGCCGGAGGACCAGGAGGAGCTGGTACAGGGACCAATGGCATTGGTGGTGTGGAATGGGGCTGGTGACACCTGGGGAAGGGCCAAGGGCTTGCCCAGAAACCTGGCGACAGCTCCAAGCCCTGGGTGTCTTTGCTGGGGGGACACGGGGGGTCTCTGTTCTGGGACATGGGGGCTGGAGCCTGTTTTGGGGTGGTGACCTGTGGCATGTCGGTGTCACGTCCTGCCCTTTCCCCCTCTGGCTACAGGATTTCATCAACAGAACCCTCCAAACACCCACCCATTACTTCTGGATTGGTCTCTTCTTTGAGAAGGGCTGGACCTGGGTCAACGGCTCCCGCCTGGACCCGAGCCGGTGAGCGCTTTGCAGGGGGACGGGTGTCGGGGTGGGCACCATCACCTGAGGGACCTTCGTATGTGACGTGGGGTCCCTCCTGCACCCCCAG
>NW_015092082.1:2820-3333 GCF_001431845.1 Calidris pugnax | reverse complement strand
TCTCGGGGGGGCCATAGCTCTGGGGGATGGTCTCCACCTCCACCTTGGGGCTGCGGAACAGCTCGTAGCTCCCGTCCCGGTTCTGGATGAAGCTCCGGGTGATCTCCAGGGGCAGCTGGAAATGGGGAATTAGGGTTTTTTTTGGGGGGAAAAACACTCTGTGGGGAGGTTAGGGGGGTTGCTTTCCCCCCCCTTTACCTCGGGGGTGTCGAAGATCTGCTTGACCTGCAGGACGTTGGTGATGTGCCAGGTGTACTTGGAGAAGGTGCCCAGGGGGAGGGCGTCCTTACGGACAAAAGCTGGGGGGAAATATGGGAAAAAAAGACCCAAATTCAACTTTTTTCTTCCCATTTCCTCCCTCCCTCCCCTCAGCAATCCCCCCCTCCCCCCGCTGTGTGGCTACCAGCCAAAACCAGGGGGGTTGGGGAAGCTTAAACTTAAACTTAACCAGGGGGTTTGGAAACTTAAACTCAACTTAACCAGGGCTTTGGAAGCTTAAACTTAACCTCAACT
>NW_015092082.1:0-2801 GCF_001431845.1 Calidris pugnax | reverse complement strand
GGGGCCGGATGGGCTGTCTCTCGGGGGGGCCATAGCTCTGGGGGATGGTCTCCACCTCCACCTTGGGGCTGCGGAACAGCTCGTAGCTCCCGTCCCGGTTCTGGATGAAGCTCCGGGTGATCTCCAGGGGCAGCTGGAAATTGGGGGGGATTTGGGTTTTTTTTGGGGGGGAAAAACACTCTTTGGGGAGGTTAGGGGGGTTGCTTTCCCCCCCTCTTACCTCGGGGGTGTCGAAGATCTGCTTGACCTGCAGGACGTTGGTGATGTGCCAGGTGTACTTGGAGAAGGTGCCCAGGGGGAGGGCGTCCTTACGGACAAAAGCTGGGGGGAAATATGGGAAAAAAAGACCCAAATTCAACTTTTTTCTTCCCATTTCCTCCCTCCCTCCCCTCAGCAATCCCCCCCTCCCCCCGCTGTGTGGCTACCAGCCAAAACCAGGGGGGTTGGGGAAGCTTAAACTTAAACTTAACCAGGGGGTTTGGAAACTTAAACTCAACTTAACCAGGGCTTTGGAAGCTTAAACTTAAACTGAACTTAACTGGGGGCTTTGGAAACTTAAACTAAACTTAACTGGGGTTTTTGGAAGCTTAAAGTCTAACTTAACCAGGGTTTTGGAAGCTTAAACTCAACTTAACCAGGGGTTTTGAAGATTAAACTCAACTTAAATGGGGTTTTTGGAAACTTAAACTAAACCTAAGTGAGGGTTTTGGAAACTTAAACTCAACTGGGGGTTTTGAAAACTTTAAACTCAACTTAACTGGGGGCTTTGGAAACTTAAACTTAACCAAGGTTTTGGGAAGCTTAAACTTAAACTCAACTGGGGGCTTTGGAAGTTTAAACTCAACTGGGGGCTTTAGAAGCTTTAAACTAAACGTAACCAGGGGCTTTGGAACTAAACTTAACTGGGGTTTTTGGGAAGCTTAAACTCAAATTAACTGGGGGATTTGGAAACTTCAAACTCAACCAGGGGCTTTGGAAGCTTAAACTCAAATTAACTGGGGGCTTTGGAAACTTCAAACTCAACCAGGGGCTTTGGAAGCTTAAACTTAACTGGGGGGTTTGGAAACTTTAAACTTAAACTCAACTGGGGGCTTTGGAAGCTTAAACTCAACTAGGGTTTTGGGAAGCTTAAAGTTAAGTGAGGGCTTTGGAAGATTTAAACTAAACTTAACCAGGGGCTTTGGAAGCTTAAACTCAACTTAACTGGGGTTTTTGGAAGCTTTAAACTCAACTAAACTGGGGGCTTTGGAAGATTAAACTCAACTTAACTAGGGTTTTTGGAAGCTTAAACTCAACCAGGGGCTTTGGAAGCTTAAACTTAACTGGGGAGTTTGGAAGCTTCAAACTCAACTTAACCAGGGGGTTTGGAAGCTTAAACTTAAAGTTAACTGGAGGGTTTGGAAGCTTAAACTTAACCAGGGTTTTGGGAAGCTTAAACTAAACTTAACTGGGGTTTTTGGAAACTTTAAACTCAACTTAACTGGGGGCTTTGGAAGCTTTAAACTAAACTCAACTTAACAGGGGGCTTTGGAAACTTAAACTCAACCGGGGTTTTTGGAAGCTTTAAACTTAACTGGGGGCTTTGGAAGCTTTAAACTAAACTCAACTTAACAGGGGGCTTTGGAAACTTAAACTCAACCGGGGTTTTTGGAAGCTTTAAACTTAACTGGGGGCTTTGGAAGCTTTAAATTAACCTAACTGGGGGTTTCGGAAGATTAAACTCTAACTTAACCAGGGTTTTTGGAAACTTAAACTAAACCTAACTGGGGGCTTTGGAAACTTTAAACTAAACTTAACTGGGGGCTTTGGAAGCTTAAACTCAACTTAAGCAGGGTTTTTGGAAACTTAAACTAAACTTAGGTGGGGGCTTTGGAAGCTTTAAACGAAAGTTAAGTGGGGGCTTTGGAAGCTTAAACTTCACCAGGGTTTTGGAAGCTTAAACTCAACTTAACTGTGGGCTTTGGAAACTTTAAACTTAAGTGAGGGCTTTGGAAGATTTAAACTAAATTTCATCAGGGGCTTTGGAAGCTTTAAACTTAAACTCAACTTAACCAGGGTTTTTGGAAGCTTTAAACTTAACCAGGGGCTTTGGAAGCTTTAAACTTGTTTAAGTGGGGGCTTATGGAAGCTTAAACTCAACTTAACCAGGGTTTTTGGAAGCTTTAAACTTAACCAGGGGCTTTGGAAGATTAAACACAACTTAACCAGGGGCTTTGGAAGCTTTAAACTTGTTTAAGTGGGGGCTTATGGAAGCTTAAACTCAACTTAACCAGGGTTTTTGGAAGCTTAAACTCAACTTAACTGGGGGCTTTGGAAACTTTCAATTTAACCAGGGGCTTTGGAAACTTAAACTCAACTTAACCAGGGTTTTTGGAAGCTTAAACTCTAACTTAACTGGGGGCTTTGGAACATTAAACTTAACTTAACCAGGGTTTTGGGAAGCTTAAACTCAACTTAACTGGGGGCTTTGGAAACTTTCAATTTAACCAGGGGCTTTGGAAACTTAAACTCAACTTAACCAGGGGCTTTGGAAGCTTAAGTTTAAATTTAAAGTTTCCGAAGCCCCCAGTTAAGTTCAGTTCAAACTGGGAACTTTGGAAACTTTAAGTTTAAACTTAACTGGGGGGCTTTAACCCCTGCAGCCCCGGCTCCTGCTGCTCTTACTCTCTCCAAAAAACTTGGAGGGGGACGAGATGGGGGCTGTGTGTGTCCCCCCCCCTCAGCCCGTGTCCTGGGGAGAGAAGCGGGCGGAAGGGAGGGAATGTTGGATTTTGGGGGTCCCTGTTGGGGTTTTTAACCCC
>NW_015092081.1:0-2446 GCF_001431845.1 Calidris pugnax | reverse complement strand
CTGCCGCTCTTCCCGTCCTCCGCCACACTCCGGCTGCTCTTCCCGTCCCCCGCCGCGCTCCTGCCAGTGTCCCGTTCCCTCTGTTTCGCTCCTGCCGCGCTCCTGTCGCTCTCTCCGTCCCCGCCGCGCTCCTGCCGCTGTCCCGGTCTCGCGCCGCGCTCCTGCCGCTCTCCCGGTCCCGCGCCGCGCTCCTGCCGCTCTCCCGCTCCCCCGCCGCGCTCCGGCCGCTCTCCCGGTCCCGCGCCGCGCTCCGGCCGCTCTTCCCGTCCCCCGCCGCGCTCCTGCCAGTGTCCCGTTCCCTCTGTTTCGCTCCTGCCGCGGTCTTGTCGCTCTCTCCGTCCCCGCCGCGCTCCTGCCGCTCTCTAGTCCCCGCCGGGCGTTTGCCGGTGTGCCGTTACCTCCGTTTCCCTCCCGCCGCGCTCTTGCCGCTCTCCCGGTCCCGCGCCGCGCTCTTGCCGCTCTCCCGGTCCCCGCCGCGCTCCTGCCGCTCTCTAGTCCCCGCCGGGCTTTTGCCGGTGTGCCGTTCCCTCCGTTTCCCTCCCGCCGCGCTCCCGCCGCTCTCCCGGTCCCGCGCCGCGCTCCTGCCGCTCGCCCCGTCCCCCGCCGCGCTCCTGTCGCTCGCCCCGTTTCCCGCCGCGCTCCTGCCAGTGTCCCGTTCCCTCTGTTTCGCTCCTGCCGCGCTCCTGCCGCTCTCCCAGTCCCGCGCCGCGCTCCTGCGGCTCTCTCCCGTCGCGGTCCTGTCGTCGCCCTCGCCGATTTCTTCCCGGGCTCGTGGCGGTCCCGCCCCCGCCGGTCTCGTGGCGGTCTCGTCGCGGGCCCGTGCCCGTCCCCGCCCCCGCCAGTCCCGTCGCGGGCCCGTCCCCGCCCGTCTCGTGGCGGTCCAGTCCCCGCCCCCGCTGGGCTCCTCCCGGTCCCGTCGCCGTCCCGTTCCCCCGGGCTCCTCCCGGTCCCGTCGCGGGCCCGTCCCCGCCCGTCTCGTGGCGGTCCAGTCCCCGCCCCCGCTGGGCTCCTCCCGGTCCCGTCGCCGTCCCGTTCCCCCGGCCTCCTCCCGGTCCCGTCGCGGGCCCGTCCCCACCGGGTTCCTCCGGGATTCGTCGCGGTCGCCTCGCTGCTCGGCTCGTCGGTCTGCAGGGGTTCGTAGGGCTCTGCAGGGCTCTGCAGAGTTCTCATGGGGTCTGCGGGGGTCTGCAGGTGTTCGTAGGCATCTGTAGAGGTTTGTAGGTGTTCATAGGGGTTCATAAGTGGTTTGCAGGGGGCTGCGTATTCTGCAGGGTTCTACAGGGGTTCGTAGGGTTCTGTAGGTGTCTCCAGGCATCTGCAGGGGTCTATAATGGCTCGTAGGAGTTCGATAATCTCTGTAGGGTTCTGCAGGGGTCTGCAGAGGTCTACAGGGACCTGCAAGGGTTCATAGGGGTCTGCAGGGCGCTGCAGGACTCTCTAGGGATCTGTCGGGGTTCATAGGGGTCTGCAGGGGTCTGCAGAGGTCTACAGGGACCTGCCGGCCTCCTCCCGGTCCCGTCGCGGTCCCGTCCCTGCCGGCCTCCTCCCGGTCCCGTCGCGGTCCCGTCCGGCCCCCGCCGGGTTCTTCCGGTATTCGTCGCGGTCGCCTCGCTGCCCGGCTCGTCGCGGTTCCGTTTCTGCCGGGCTCGTCGCAGTCCCGTCCTTGTCCCGTCCCCGCTATGGTCATCCCGGTCCCGTCGTGGTCGCGTAACCCGCCGGGCTCGTCGCGGTCCCGTCCCCGCCCCCGCTGGGTTCCTCCGGGATTCGTCGCGGTCGCCTCGCTGCCGCCTCGTCGCGGTCCCGTCCCGCCGGCCTCCTCCTGGTCCCGTCTCGGTCCCGTCCCCGCCGGGCCCGTCGCGGCCCCGCTCGGCCAGTCGCGGTCCCTTCCCCGCCGGGCCCGTCGCGGCCCCGCTCGGCCAGTCGCGGTCCCTTCCCCGCCGGGCCCGTCGCGGTCCCGCTCGGCCAGTCGCTGTCGCTTCGCGGTCCCGGCCGGGCATCTCCCGGTCGCTTCCCGGTCCCGTCCCTGCCCCTACGTCCCTGGGGGTCTTCTCCTGGTCCCCTCCCGTTCCCGTCCCTGCTTCCGCGTCCCCGCTGGGCTTCTCCCGTTCCCGTCCCTGACTCCATGTCATCTCAGGGCTCCTCCCGGGCTCGTCGCGGCTCCGTCCCCGCCGGGCTCGTCGCGGTCCCGTCCCTGACTCCACGTCATCTCAGGCTTCCTTCCGGTCCCGTCCCGGTCCCGTCCCCGGTGGCCTCCTCCCGGTCCCGTCCCGGTCCCGTCCCCGGCGGCCTCCTTCCGGTCCCGTCGCGGTCCCGTCCCTGCCGGCCTCCTCCCGGTCCCGTCGCGGTCCCGTCCCCGCCCCCGCCGGGCTTCTCCCGCTCCTGTCCCTGCCCCCGCATCCCCGCTGGGCTCCTCCCTGTCCCGTCCCTGACTCCACGTCATTTCAGG
>NW_015092080.1:0-2779 GCF_001431845.1 Calidris pugnax | reverse complement strand
CCAGGTGGAGAACCTGCTGCTGGACATCTTGTTCTTGTGTCCCCATGTCCCCACCTTGTCCCCCTCTCCACGTTGTCCCAATGTCCCCGCCAGAAGAACCTGCTGTTGGACCTCTCCATGTCCCCATGTCCCCACCTTGTCCCCGTGTCACCTTGTCCCCATGTGGAGAACCTGCTGTTGGACCTCCCCATGTTGTCCCCACCTTGTCCCCATGTCACCTTGTCCCCAGGTGGAGAACCTGCTGCTGGACCTCTCCATGTCCTCTTGTCCCCATGTCCCCACATCCCCACCTTGTCCCCATGTCCCCATGTGGAGAACCTGCTGTTGGACCTCTCCATGTCCCCATGTCCCCACCTTGTCCCCGTGTCACCTTGTCCCCATGTGGAGAACCTGCTGTTGGACCTCCCCATGTTGTCCCCACCTTGTCCCCATGTCCCCATGTGGAGAACCTGCTGCTGGACATCCCCATGTCCCCATGTCTCCACATCTCCATATTGTCCCCACCTTGTCCCCACGTGTCCCCATGTCCCCAGGTGGAGAACCTGCTGCTGGACATGTCCATGTCCTCGTGTCCCCATGTCTCCACATTGTCCCCATGTCCCCTGGTGTCCCCTTGTCCCCAGGAGAAGAACCTGCTGCTGGACCTCTCCATGTCCCCATTTCTCCACCTTGTCCCCATGTCCCCAGGTGGAGAACCTGCTGTTGGACCTCTCCATGTCCTCGTGTCCCCATCCACGTCCCCATGTTGTTCCCACGTTGTCCCCCTGTCCCCCCCAGGCAGAGAACCTGCTGCTGGACATCTCCATGTCCTTGTGTCCCCACCTTGTCCCCACCTTGTCCTCAGGTGGAGAACCTCCTGCTGGACCTCTCCATGTCCCCACCTTGTCCCCACCTTGTCCTCAGGTGGAGAACCTCCTGCTGGACCTCCCCATGTCCTCGTGTCCCCATGTTGTCCCTGGTTGGAGAACCTTCTGCTGGACATCTCCATGTCCTTGTGTCCCCACCTTGTCCCCATGTCCTCAGGTGGAGAACCTCCTGTTGGACCTCCCCATGTCCCCTTGTCCCCACCTTGTCCCCACATCCTCAGGTGGAGAACCTGCTGTTGGACCTCCCCATGTTGTCCCCATGTCACCTTGTCCCCAGGTGGAGATCCTGCTGTTGGACATCCCCATGTCCCCATGTCCCCATCTTGTCCCCATGTGGAGAACCTGCTGTTGGACATCCCCATGTCCTCATGTCCCCATGTCTCCATGTCCCCACCTTGTCCTCAGGTGGAGAACCTCCTGCTGGACCTCCCCATGTCCTCGTGTCCCCATGTTGTCCCTGGTTGGAGAACCTTCTGCTGGACATCTCCATGTCCTTGTGTCCCCACCTTGTCCCCATGTCCTCAGGTGGAGAACCTCCTGTTGGATCTCCCCATGTCCCCACCTTGTCCCCACATCCTCAGGTGGAGAACCTGCTGTTGGACCTCCCCATGTTGTCCCCATGTCACCTTGTCCCCAGGTGGAGATCCTGCTGTTGGACATCCCCATGTCCTCATGTCCCCATGTCTCCATGTCCCCACCTTGTCCTCAGGTGCTGCTGGACATCTCCATGTCCTTCTGTCCCCATGTCCCCACGTTGTCCCCATGTCCCCAGGAGAAGAACCTGCTGTTGGACACCTCCATGTCCTCATGTCCCCACATTGTCCCATTGTCCCCACCTTGTCCCCATGTCCCCCCCAGGCAGAGAACCTGTTGCTGGACCTCCATGTTGTCCCCATGTCTCCATCTTGTCCTTGTGTCCCCACCTTGTCCCCATGTCCTCAGGTGGAGAACCTGCTGTTGGACCTCCCCATGTCCTCTTGTCCCCACCTTGTCCCCACCTCTTCAGGTGGAGAACCTGCTGTTGGACATCTCCATGTCCCCGTGTCCCCACCTTGTCCCCATGTGGAGAACCTGCTGTTGGATGTCCCCATGTCCACCACCTTGTCCCCATCTTGTCCCCAGGCGGAGAACCTGCTGCTGGACATCTCCATGTCCTCGTGTCCCCATGTCCCCACCTTGTCCCTGGTTGGAGAACCTTCTGCTGGACATCTCCATGTCCTTGTGTCTCCATGTCCCCACCTTGTCCCCACGTCCCCAGGTGGAGAACCTGCTGTTGGACCTCCCCATGTCTCCATGTTGTCCCCACCTTGTCCCCATGTCCCCACCTTGGCCCCAGATGGAGAACCTGCTGCTGGACATCTCCATGTCCCCATGTCCCCACGCTGTCCCCATGTCCCCAGGAGAAGAACCTGCTGCTGGACATCTCCATGTCCCATGTCCCATGTTGTCCCCATGTCCCCTGTCCCTGCAGGCGGAGAACCTGCTGCTGGACGCCGAAGCCAACATCAAGATCGCGGATTTTGGGTTCAGCAACGAGTTCCGGGCGGGGTCCAAGCTGGACACCTTCTGCGGGTCCCCCCCCTACGCCGCCCCCGAGCTCTTCCAGGGCAAACGCTACGACGGCCCCGAGGTGGACGTCTGGAGCCTGGGGGTCATCCTCTACACCCTGGTCAGCGGGTCCCTGCCCTTCGACGGCCACAACCTCAAGGTGGGACCTCCCACCACCACCTCCCACCATTGTCCTACCACCTTCTTCCACCACGTCCCACCACCTCCCACCATTGTCCCACCAACACGTCCCACCACGTCCCACCACGTCCCACCATCTCCCATCATCTCCCACTACCTTGTCCCACCATTGTCCCACCTTCATCTCCCACCATCTCCCTGCCCTTCGACGGCCACAACCTCAA
>NW_015092079.1:0-1194 GCF_001431845.1 Calidris pugnax | reverse complement strand
ATGTTTCTTGGGTGGGATAAGTCAGAAACCATCTGCATCACCTCCCCCCTTCTCATAAGTTGGCGTACAGTGAAGCTTCGGAGCAGTTTGGTCTGGAGACCTGCAAAATGGCAAAGACAGCAGCCTCACCCCCCTGGTGCCCATCACGGCTACAGGCCCTTGGGACAGCCTGGCACAGTGAAAGGAGGACAATGAGAGGCACAGCAAGCCATTGGAAAATCCCAGCCTAAGGAAGGTTGGGCTTTGTCCTCCCCACTCAAAAAAGGGGACATCTTGGAGCCAAGGAAGAGCTTGCCCAGCCTGAAAGCCTTTTGCAGGAGCCAAACTCACCTCAGCTCTGCCCGTTTTATGAATGTTGACATCTGCAGGGAGAACCTGAGTTAGTGTCACACCACCAGCAGGACATTGGAGACACCAAAAACTAAACAGTTCTGGGAGGAAGGAGCCCCGGGTTTAAATGAGTAGGTATTGGGATGGAATGGGGAAATTTTGTTATAAAGAGGGTTTGAGATTGAGATTTATTGGGACTTTATTGAGAATACAAAGCATATTATTAAAAACATTGTACAGGGAACCAGCTCTGCCTTGTAAATGAGTACCCTGAAAGAGAAGATCATTGCGCCCAGTGCCAGGAGTTTAGGGGAAGCATCACTTGGAGCAACTCCCATTGTCAGCAGCAGAGAGCTCAGACCTTGAAGCATCAGTGATTGATGTGGAGAGAGCAAGGAGAAAAGGTGTGGAGTGTCTGTGGCCCCACTGCCATTCCATAGCAATGGGGTCTTTTGGGTCATTCCCATAAATGGTGATTTTTATATTGGGTTCACAGCAGAGTCAAACCCGGAGTAAGCCCCGCTCCTCTCTGCCTCTACCCTAGGGGAAGCTACCCAGAGACATAGACCATGCTGCCCCTGGTGAAGGACCACCCTGTAGACCCAAGATGCCATCATCTCTATCTCCTCCAGCCCCACAGCCAGGAGGGATCAGTGCTCACCTTTGGCATCTCTCTCTGCAGGCCCCTGCAAGGAAAAGGAAGGGAGAGGCAGGGAGGCAGAGTTACTGCCCAGCCCTGGCTCTCCATGCTCTGGGCTGCCCCATGAACACGATGGGATCATCGTCCCCACCTCACTCAGGGAGGTTCAGGAGACTGGGAAGAGTTGCCCCGGTAGCAAAGTCTGAGCTGAGTATCCAGCTGCC
>NW_015092078.1:3983-6092 GCF_001431845.1 Calidris pugnax | reverse complement strand
CTATGGGGTTCCAGTTGATTCTGGGGGGGGTCCAGATCTTCAGGGGGGGGTCTGGAGACCCCACATTTTACCACCCACCCCCTCCCCACCTTTTTCTTCTCCTCCCCCAGTGCGTGGCCTTCGCCTCCCTCTTCTTCATCCTCATCTCCATCACCACCTTCTGCCTGGAGACCCACGAGGCCTTCAGTGACCCAGGGGGAGGTTGGGGGCCCCCCCAAAACCTGGGGTCCAGATCTTCGGGGGGGTCTGGAGACCCCACACCTGGGTCTCCCCATGATTCTATGGGGTTCCAGATCTTCAGGGGGGTCAGGAGCCCCCACACCTTGGTCCCACCATCTCTATGGGGTTCCAGTTCTTGGAAGGGTGGTCTGGAGACCCCACACCTTGGTCCCACCATCTTTATGGGGTTCTAATTGATTCTGGGGGGGTCCAGATCTTCAGGGGGGTCAGGAGCCCCCACACCTTGGTCCCACCATCTCTATGGGGTTCCAGTTCTTGGAAGGGTGGTCTGGAGACCTCACACCTGGGTCTCCCCATGATTCTATGGGGTTCCAGATCTTTGGGGGGCTCTGGACACCTCACACTTGGGTCCCACCATCTTTTGAGGGTCAGGAACTCAGATGTTCGGGTCCCCCCTAACTGTCCCCCCCGTCCTCCTTTCTTCCTTCCCAGTACGTGGCCTTCGCCTCCCTCTTCTTCATCCTCATCTCCATCACCACCTTCTGCCTGGAGACCCACCAGGCCTTCAGTGACCAGGGGGGAGGCTGAGGGCCCCCCCAAACCTGGGGTCCAGATCTTTGGGGGGATCTGGAGACCCCACACCTGGGTCTCCCCATGATTCTATAGGGGTTCCAGGTCTTTGGGGGGGGTCTGAAGACCCCACACCTTGGTCCCACCATCTCTATGGGGTTCCAGTTCTTGGAAGGGTGGTCTGAAGACCCCATACCTGGGTCCCACCATGATTCTATGGGGTTCCAGATCTTCAGGGGGGTCTGGAGCCCCCATACCTTGGTCCCACCATCTCTATGGGGTTCCAGTTCTTGGAAGGGGGTTCTGGAGACCCCACACCTGGGTCTCCCCACGATTCTATGGGGTTCCAGGTCTTTGGGGGGGTCAGGAGCCCCCATACCTTGGTCCCACCATCTCTATGGGGTTCCATTTGATTCTGTGGGGGTCCAGATCTTTGGGTTCTGGATCTGTGGAGCCCCCACACCTGGGTCCACCCCACTTCACCACCCCCCTCTCCCTTTTTTTCTTCCTCCTCCCCAGTACGTGGCCTTCGCCTCCCTCTTCTTCATCCTCATCTCCATCACCACCTTCTGCCTGGAGACCCACGAGGCCTTCAACCGGGTGATCAACAAGACGGAGACGGTGGCCACGGGCAACGGGACGACGGGGACGCAGGTGGCGGTGGAGGTGGAGACGGAGCCCTTCCTCACCTACGTGGAGGGCACGTGCGTGGTGTGGTTCACCTTCGAGTTCCTCATGAGGGTGAGTTTTTGCCCGGACAAACGGGATTTCGTCAAGAGCAGCTTGAACATCATCGACTTCGTGGCCATCTTGCCCTTCTACCTGGAGGTGGGCTTGAGGGGTCTCTCCTCCAAAGCGGCCAAGGACGTTTTGGGGTTCCTGCGGGTGGTCCGCTTCGTCCGCATCCTCCGTATCTTCAAGTTGACGCGGCATTTCGTGGGGTTGAGGGTTTTGGGGCACACCTTGAGGGCCAGCACCAACGAGTTCCTCCTCTTGGTCATCTTCTTGGCTTTGGGTGTTCTCATCTTCGCCACCATGATCTACTACGCCGAACGGATCGGGGCCGACCCCGACGACGTGACGGGGAGCCGTCACACCTACTTCAAGAACATCCCCATCGGTTTCTGGTGGGCGGTGGTGACCATGACCACTTTGGGGTACGGGGACATGTACCCCATGACCTGGTCGGGGATGTTGGTGGGGGCTCTCTGCGCCCTGGCGGGGGTCCTCACCATCGCCATGCCCGTCCCCGTCATCGTCAACAACTTCGGCATGTACTACTCCTTGGCCATGGCCAAGCAGAAGCTCCCCAAGAAGAAGAACAAACACATCCCCCGACCCCCCCAACCCGGCTCCCCA
>NW_015092078.1:0-2090 GCF_001431845.1 Calidris pugnax | reverse complement strand
CAGATCTTCAGGGGGGGGTCTGGAGACCCCACATTTTACCACCCACCCCCTCCCCACCTTTTTCTTCTCCTCCCCCAGTGCGTGGCCTTCGCCTCCCTCTTCTTCATCCTCATCTCCATCACCACCTTCTGCCTGGAGACCCACGAGGCCTTCAGTGACCCAGGGGGAGGTTGGGGGCCCCCCCAAAACCTGGGGTCCAGATCTTCGGGGGGGTCTGGAGACCCCACACCTGGGTCTCCCCACGATTCTATGGGGTTCCAGGTCTTTGGGGGGGTCTGGAGACCCCACACCTTGGTCCCACCATCTCTATGGGGTTCCAGTTGATTCTGGGGGGGTCCAGATCTTCAGAGGGGTCTGGAGACCCCACACCTTGGTCCCACCATCTTTATGGGGTTCTAATTGATTCTGGGGGGGTCCAGATCTTCAGGGGGGTCAGGAGCCCCCACACCTTGGTCCCACCATCTCTATGGGGTTCCAGTTCTTGGAAGGGTGGTCTGGAGACCTCACACCTGGGTCTCCCCATGATTCTATGGGGTTCCAGATCTTTGGGGGGCTCTGGACACCTCACACTTGGGTCCCACCATCTTTTGAGGGTCAGGAACTCAGATGTTCGGGTCCCCCCTAACTGTCCCCCCCGTCCTCCTTTCTTCCTTCCCAGTACGTGGCCTTCGCCTCCCTCTTCTTCATCCTCATCTCCATCACCACCTTCTGCCTGGAGACCCACCAGGCCTTCAGTGACCAGGGGGGAGGCTGAGGGCCCCCCCAAACCTGGGGTCCAGATCTTTGGGGGGATCTGGAGACCCCACACCTGGGTCTCCCCATGATTCTATAGGGGTTCCAGGTCTTTGGGGGGGGTCTGAAGACCCCACACCTTGGTCCCACCATCTCTATGGGGTTCCAGTTCTTGGAAGGGTGGTCTGAAGACCCCATACCTGGGTCCCACCATGATTCTATGGGGTTCCAGATCTTCAGGGGGGTCTGGAGCCCCCACACCTTGGTCCCACCATCTCTATGGGGTTCCAGTTCTTGGAAGGGGGTTCTGGAGACCCCACACCTGGGTCTCCCCACGATTCTATGGGGTTCCAGGTCTTTGGGGGGGTCAGGAGCCCCCATACCTTGGTCCCACCATCTCTATGGGGTTCCATTTGATTCTGTGGGGGTCCAGATCTTTGGGTTCTGGATCTGTGGAGCCCCCACACCTGGGTCCACCCCACTTCACCACCCCCCTCTCCCTTTTTTTCTTCCTCCTCCCCAGTACGTGGCCTTCGCCTCCCTCTTCTTCATCCTCATCTCCATCACCACCTTCTGCCTGGAGACCCACGAGGCCTTCAACCGGGTGATCAACAAGACGGAGACGGTGGCCACGGGCAACGGGACGACGGGGACGCAGGTGGCGGTGGAGGTGGAGACGGAGCCCTTCCTCACCTACGTGGAGGGCACGTGCGTGGTGTGGTTCACCTTCGAGTTCCTCATGAGGGTGAGTTTTTGCCCGGACAAACGGGATTTCGTCAAGAGCAGCTTGAACATCATCGACTTCGTGGCCATCTTGCCCTTCTACCTGGAGGTGGGCTTGAGGGGTCTCTCCTCCAAAGCGGCCAAGGACGTTTTGGGGTTCCTGCGGGTGGTCCGCTTCGTCCGCATCCTCCGTATCTTCAAGTTGACGCGGCATTTCGTGGGGTTGAGGGTTTTGGGGCACACCTTGAGGGCCAGCACCAACGAGTTCCTCCTCTTGGTCATCTTCTTGGCTTTGGGTGTTCTCATCTTCGCCACCATGATCTACTACGCCGAACGGATCGGGGCCGACCCCGACGACGTGACGGGGAGCCGTCACACCTACTTCAAGAACATCCCCATCGGTTTCTGGTGGGCGGTGGTGACCATGACCACTTTGGGGTACGGGGACATGTACCCCATGACCTGGTCGGGGATGTTGGTGGGGGCTCTCTGCGCCCTGGCGGGGGTCCTCACCATCGCCATGCCCGTCCCCGTCATCGTCAACAACTTCGGCATGTACTACTCCTTGGCCATGGCCAAGCAGAAGCTCCCCAAGAAGAAGAACAAACACATCCCCCGACCCCCCCAACCCGGCT
>NW_015092077.1:0-2470 GCF_001431845.1 Calidris pugnax | reverse complement strand
GCATGGGGCCATGTGCTGTGGAATGGGTGCCTCCTGAGCTTTGAAGTGTGAGTGCCCAGTTCTAATGGTAATGATGACAGATCAACAGGGACCTTCCTGGGACTGTCTCCCTGTGGCTTTTGGGCACCACAGCCCACTCATCCTGCAGAGTGGCACCTTCAGCTCAGGGTCTTGTTGAGAGCGTAGGGATGGAGCTGGAGTGGCCAGCCAGGCCAGCACGGACACAGTTCCCTGGGGAAAGGCTCTCTTGGGACACAGACATGAGCAAAGCACTGGCCTCTGTCTCCTCAGGCTATGGCAGGCACTCAGCCCTGGGGCTTATGGGGGAGACTGAGACCTCTTTTTTTCTCCCCAGGACCTGCTGTGCCCTTCAGAGGGCCTGTGGTTGTGGGGTGGGTGCCCAGATCTCTGCAGCACCCTGTGGTGGGCATTTCTTTGGGGCCAGCCCAGACTCAACTGTTCTCCTGGGCTGGGCAGGAAAGTGTTTGGGAGAGGAAAACACCGTGTAGGGTGCATGTGGGGCAGAGCCAGGGGGCAGGGTGAAGAAAGCAAGGCACCAAAGGTGCAGAACAGAAGGGCCTGGTCTGTGCCATGTTCCCTGTGCACCCTGGGGAAGCTGCCCCAGTGTCATTTTCTCCGACCACCCCACACACCAGCCCTTTCTATCTCTGGCCGTAAAAACCAGCTCTGAGGAGGGACCTTTGCCACACAGTCACCTCCTCTTCCTCCTCCTCCAGGGATCAGTGATTCCCAGCTTCACGGCCATTATTAATAAAAAGGAAACCAATTTCCTACTGACGTTCATTGCACACCAAATCCCACAGCTCTTGCCACCGCTGGTCTCTCAGCCATGCCTGTTCATAAACATCTCCAGATGTCTCCATCAGGTGCTCATGGCCTTCTCATGGCCTGCTCACCCATCCTGAAAATCTCCCTTGCTTGAGTGCCCACCAACAGGTCTGGGTGGTTGCAAATGTGGGACTGAGGGATTTCTCAAAACCCAGCTCTCTCAGGATCTTGCTCATACTCTGCTCCAGGCCCCAACCACCCTTCTGGCCTCTGCAGGCCACTCTGTCAGGGTCACTCTTGTGCTAGGGGGCCCCAAAGTGGACACCAAAGTCCTGGTGCAGTCCTGTGGTGGCTTCACCTTCGCCAGAAGCCAGACACCCACCCACCTGCTCATTCACTCCCCTCACTCAACAGGACAATGGCAGAAAATAAACCAGAAACGCTCATGGGTCAAGCTAAGGAGAAGGAGATCATTTACCGGCTTAATTTATTACCAATTAAAAAAAAAAAAACAAAAAAAAAACAACCAAAAAGATTTGGATTGTGAGAAAGTGTAACAAATATATTCAAAAGCATTCCTCCCCTCCACTACTTCTTCCCAGGCTCAAAATACTCCTTCAATCCTCCTCTTCTACCTTCCCAATCCCAAGAGAAGCCGAGGGGTACACTGAAGGGGGCGTTCCAAGCCTTGTCTTCTCCGGACTGAACATAACCGCATCTCTCAGCCTTTTCTTCTTAGGAAAGATGCTCCAGGCCCTTAAACCAGCTTTATGACCTTTTGCTATGCTTGCTTGAGCAAGTCAAACAACATTCTTGTAGTGGGGACACAGCACCCCAGGTGTGGCCTCACCAGTGCCAGGCAGAGGGGAAGGGTCACCTCCCTCCATCTGCCAGCAATGATTTCCTGATGCAGCCCAGGAGGCTCCTGGCCTTTGCCACAGGGGAGCATTACTGGCTCATGGTCCGCTGCTTCTTCTCCAGGACCCCAAGGTCCCTCTCTATAGAGTTACTTGACAGCTGGTCAGCCCCAACCTGATGGCAACAGTGTGGCTGGATCACAGGCTGTCCTCCCCCAGGGACTTTCTCAGCAGCACCTTGTACTTCTTGTGGATCAGCTTCACACCTGCTACAGGCCCCTCTCATTGCTGCAGAGTCACCTGGGACAGAAAACCCCTCTCCTGCCAGGGCTGCACAGCCCATACTTCTTAATGGCTGTGGGGACCTCAGCTTTTGTTCTCATTGTGGGAACATCGTTCCTCATTCTGTGACCACCTGCCATCTGCTCCAGCGGCCTCTGCTGCGAAGCAGAGCCTTTGCACACAACGGGTCCCATCTCTGGGTACCAGGTTTCCAGGTGACAAATCTGCCCTTGGCCCTGGTGCCACATCTTGATGTGCAGCCCAAACGTGCAACAAAGCCCACAGCCTGGGGCACAGAGAGAAGGAACCCCGTGTGCCATCCCAGAGCTGTGACATTAGTGGGATAAGAGCTGAGATGGGGAAGGGTGGCTCTGTCCACCATGGGACACACAACATGTGGGAAAAGAAGCAAAGACTGGCGAGGAAGACTCGAAACACACTCAACTGACTTGTAGCTGGGGTGTAGAAAAACACCTCTTTCACACCAATCACTGTTTTGTCTTGCGTGCTTGCTAAGTAGAACATCTGTGCTTAGATAACAC
>NW_015092076.1:0-1262 GCF_001431845.1 Calidris pugnax | reverse complement strand
AAGGATACCACCAGGTTTGTGGGGGCAGCCTCCATTCGTGGACCAAGGTGTGCTGAACATGTAACTCTCCTAATCTCTGAGAGAAAATTTACTCTCCTGATAATGTCAGCAAAGGAATCCTGAGCTTTGTCTTGACAGGGAGTGCGAGGCGCCAGGACGGGCAGCTTTCCCAGGTGACCTTTCCATTGTCTCCATCCACAGAACCGCTCCTGAACTGTCAAGCGACATCGAGTGGCCTTGATTTGTTGAATAAAGCAGGTTTTTTTCCAATAACTTAGAAAATAGAAGGCAAACAGGAGCTTACAGACTAAAAGCGTGTTTGTGTTGGGTTTCAGGATTGCGGAGCTGAAGGACTCGCTTTGTGACGTCAACCTTGGCTTCAATAAAATCTCCTCTGTTTCCCTGGAGCTCTGCCTGCTCCGTAAGCTGACACATTTGGATCTCAGGTTTGTGACGTGTGCTGGACTTCCTTTCCTGGTAACTTATTTTTCGTGCCTTCTTTTTAAAGCAGCCCATCTGTTGGAGGGGAAGAGCAGGGCTGAAATTAATCTCCCTTTCCCCAAATGCCTCCCTGAAGGCTGAGGGAGCGGCAGGTCTGGAATAACGGTGGCCTGGATTTAGGGATCAGTCAAAGAAAAACACAGAAAACCAAGTGGATGAGCTCCGAGACTTGCTGTGATGGAAGGTCTTGCCTCAGTCATAAGAGGGTCTCAGAGATGCTAAATTGCATTTAAAGACTTATTTGATTTAAAGTATCCTGCCTGTGGTGTGACAGAGTCCAGCGAAGGGATGCAGAAGGGACTGGAGCATCTCCCACGAGGAGAAGCTGGGAGAACTGGGGCTGCTCAGTGTGAAGCAGAGCAGGCTCAGGGGGTCTCATCCATGGGTACAAAGCCCTGCTGGGACGGAGAGGATGGAGCTGGGCTCATCCCAGTGGTGCCCAGGGACAGGGCCAGAGGCCACAGGTACAAAGTGACACAGAGGAGGATCCCTCTGGACATCAGGAATCACTTCACTGTGAGGGTCACCAAGTACCACCAAGGAGGTGGTGGAGTCTCCATCCTTGGAGATACCCGGAACCCTCCTGGACATAGTCCTGGGCCACCTGCCCCAGGGGACTGGAGCAGAGGAGCTCCAGAGGTCCCCACCAGCCTCAGCCCCTGTGATGCAGTGATGTATGTGCTGATGATGGAGGAATTAAGCTGAAGATTGCAGAAATGGGGGATAATATGGGATTGATGAGGGAACGAGGTCAGATATCT
>NW_015092075.1:0-4545 GCF_001431845.1 Calidris pugnax | reverse complement strand
TTCTGGCCCAGCTGGAGCAGCTGGACACAGAGATAAGGAACGCGCACGAAGAAATCTTCCCCGAGCTCTTGGAGGAGAGGACAAGCCTGGGCACGCTGACTGGGGAGATGGAGATGACATACCAGCAGCCAGACTGGCAGCTCCTGAAGGTGAGAGCCCGGGCTTTCCAAACTTGCTGGGAAGGCCCACGTTGAGCTTGGTCTCCAGCCCTCAGTTTTCTACCCCAATCTGCTCCAAGAGGGGCTTCCCTAAAGTGGGACCCTGGTACTTCAGGGGGAGGTATTCCATGTCACTAAGTCTCTTTTTTCTCTCTCATCTAGGACATCAGAACCACGTTGAGCAGGTATGTGGTCCTTCTCCTGTCCCCATGTCACCACCACAGAGCAGCTCTGTGGCAGGACACTGGGAGAAAGCACATAGACACGGGCTGGCTCTTCTGCAGTACAGCCCTCGGACTTGACCGAGGCCACGGGGGGTTGGAAGGAGGGCTCTGCATCTCTCTTGTCACCACCACAGAGCAGCTCTGTGGCAGGACACAGGGAGAAAGCACATAGACACGGGCTGGCTCTTCTGCAGTACAGCCCTCGGACTTGACCGAGGCCACGGGGGGTAGGAAGGAGGGCTCTGCATCTCCCTCAGGAGGCAGGAGCAGGGAGTGCTGGGAAAACACAGAGCAGCAAATGACAACCAGGTGTAAATCCATCCCCTCTTCCCTTCCAGGGGCCAGAGGGAAACACTCTCCCACTCACTCGATATTTCCCCCGAGCTGGAAATGAAATTTTCTGGTTTCACTGAGAAATCCGCGCCATTCAAGGCCGCTTTGGAGAAATTCCAAGGTACCCAGGGCAAGTCCAGAAAGGCAAATACCATCACGCTTCTTGGTGGAGAGGGATGGAGTGAAGCCAGGGGAAAGAAACACATCCTGGGTGCTGAATGAGGGGTTATTTCTTTCAAGATCCCACAACGAGACAGCAAATGAGCGGTGGGCATTGATCTGATGTTCCCTGCCTGTCCTCCTGTTCTTCTCCTCTGCCTCCTCAAGTTTCTCGACATTCCCCCTATCCTGTTCCTAACTCTCAGGACTTCTGCAGAAAGCCACAATCAGGCCAACTGATATTTTTGCCTCTTCCATTTTTCTCTTCCCTCTAGATTTCCTGGAGTTTGAGCTTCCCTTGAAAAGTAAGTGAACCAAATGTGTGCCCAACCGAGTCATAATATGAAATCAAAAATATGGTAAAAGAAGCTCTGCTGCCCCCAAAGATTGACCTAAAGTGCTCTGCTGCCTCCTTTCCCCCTTCTCCCATCCTGGTCCCACCACCAGGCGGTGCCTGGAGGGTCCCAACAGGGTCAGAGGGGTGGGAAGGGAGAGAAATAGCCCTGTTTCTCCCCAGATCTGCTGCCATGAGCCTGACTCTCTCTCCACCTCCAGCACAGATGACGCTGGACTCACAGAGAGCCAATGCCAGGCTTTATCTCTCAGAAGACTGCAAGTTCGTGCGGTGGGAAATCCATGAGCAGGACCTGCCGTCCAACACGGAGAACAAGGGTGTCCTGTGGTCCCCAGGGTGGTGTTTTGGGGTCCCCAAGGGGTCTCTGGGGTCCCCGAGGTGCCATGGGGGGGTCTCCGAAGAATTGGGGGGGTCCCGTGGTGCTGGGGGGTGTGCTGGTGGGTTTTTAGGGGTGGGGCTTGGACCTCTCCTGATGACACCCCCTTGACTCTACACAGTGTCCCCCAGTGGATATGAATTTCCTTGGACTATGAGGAAGGGAGGGTGGCGTATTTTTGATGCTGAGAGCAAAGAATGGATCTTTGCTTTTCCGCCGGCGTCTTTCCAAGGGGAGAGAGTCTTCCCGTGGTTCCTGGTGAGGTGGGACGCTCAACTCAAACTTCTTCCCTAAGGCACAGGACAAAAAAAACCCAACCCCCAAAACCATCAACTTATAGAGGTGGGGAAAAGTCAGCTGCAAGCCAGGAGCTGGAGTCATTTGCAGCTGGGTCCCAGCCTGACTCCATGTGCAAAGTGGGAGGTCAGAATTGGCAGAAACACCTGGAAATGGGGCTGCTCCTTTTGGTGCTGGCTCAGGGCGAGCCCTGATGTGCTGGGCTTTAGTCAAGGAAGAGCCTGGGCTTGTTCCTTGAGAAGATACAGCAGAGCCAGGGGTTCAGGTGAAGGTCCATCAAGTCCTTGTCTTGTCCCTAGATGTCCCTGCCTGGGAAAGCAGATATGAGCAGGGCGAGGATGTCTGTGGCCCCAGGAGCCCTGTTTTCCCAGCCTCAATAGGTAATTAAACAATTAAAAGGGTATTAATTATTACCTGAAACTAAAGGTATTGAAACTACAAGCCATTTAGAGAGGAAATACCGCTTTATTCGACGTCGGGCTCTGGGTGGAAATCCACAAATCTAGCACCCTTTCCCATGGACATTTTGACCTGTTATTTATATACAAAGGATTCTCATTATTCCACCTGCCTAATCCATGACTCCACCTGCACTGACATCTTCATGAGTGTGACCCAAGAGCCCCTTTTGCACCCCTATATTGAGGCAAAAGACTTCCCAGCAGCACCTTATTGAGGGGTCAGGATTTGGGGGGCCCCTGAGAGCCCCCATGGGCAGGACAACAGGGGAGGGAATAGCAAAGGGCTCCAGACACCCGCCCTCCCACCACCAGCACCCCACGCTGCCAGGTCTTGGGGGAGAAGACCCCGGGGCAGGGGGGAAGCCGTCCCCTCCCAGCCATGTCCCGCAACGCTCCCTGACCTGGAGGTGGTGGAACGGACCTGGTTGGGAACTGTGCCAGTGCCCCCCCTCCAGTGGGGCCCACTGGGTCGGACCTGATTGAGAACACCCCGCACTCACCTCCCCCACTGGAAGTTCTTTCCCGGTGCCCAAAGAGCCCAGAAATGGGGTGATTTCGTGCTGGCGCTGGGGGGAAACTCCACGGAGCTCCCACACCTTGGCTTCGACTTTGGAACCTTTTGTTTTTCACACCCATCGGCTCATCACACTCATCCATGGTGGCTCCTCCTCTTGCCCGATTGTATTGTCCCTTCCAATTAAAGGTCTAGTTTATTGGGAAATGCCAGCTCATGCTCTGTCATGGTCTGAAGATGTGGAGGTGCTGGTTTGGCGTTATAACGAGCCCAGTTCCCCTCAAGGACATGTGCTTTTTAAGTTCCATTGCTTTGTAACACCCCGCAACTTTGCAAGTTGTAGCAGAACATCCCAGTTTTCCCACCCCGCTCAGTTCCTCCTGTCCTTTTTGCTCTCTACAAGGCCCCTCTTGCCTTCCCTGGGGGTGTCGAGCTGAATCACTCCTTGCCTGCTTTCCATCCTGGAATTCCATCCTGGCTTTGGGAGTGTTGGGGGGACACAGCTGGGAGGGGGCAGCTGCCCTCAGGGTCTTCTCTGTCCAGCCCTGGAAGTGTGGGGTACTGGTGGCAGAAGAGGGGTGGCTGGAGCCTCCTGCTGTCCCTTTAGGGACTGGTAGGAGCTCTAAGGTCTCCCCGGAGCCTTCTCTTCTTCCGGCTGAACCCCCACAACTCTCTCAGCCTGTCCTCACAGCAGAGACGTTCCAGCCCTCCCAACATCTCTGTGGCCTCCTCTGGCCTGGCTGCAACAGGTCCCATGTCCTTCTGAGGTTGGCGGCCCCAGAGCTAGAGGCAGCTCTGGGGGGAGGGTGGTTGCCCCAGAACGGGGCAGAATCCCCATCCACCGACACCCCCAAGTCCTTCTCCTTGGGGCTGTTCTCCAGCCTGGATTTGGGCTGGGGATTGGCGTGACCCACAGGCAGGTTGAACTTCATGAGGTTCACATGGTCTCACCAGGTCCCTTGGGATGTGACCCATACATCCAACGTGTCACCGCCCCACTCAGCTTGGTGTCATTGGCAAAATTCCTGAGGGTGCCCTCAAATCCCACTGTCCATGTCTTTGACAACGATGGTGACTAGCACTGGTCCCAGTACTGACCCTTGAGAAACATTACTCATCACTGGTGTCCCCTTGGACATGGGAGCCGTTGACCACAACCCTTTGAGTACCACCATCCAGCCAGTTCCTCATCCATCCATTGTTTGGATTTTGATTCTAATTTTTAAGGAAGAGGAAGGAGAGATATTTCCTGATTCTATATCATTGGTTACACTAAGACCCAGCCCCTTCCCAGCAGGGCTTCAGGCCATACATGAACTTATATTGCTCTGGGAAGTAGCGGTTGGACAGCTGAGGAAGAAGGGAATTGGAGGCACCCATTCCATTTTCACCCTTTCCTGGAGGTGCTGGGATTGTTCAGTATCCAAAGATGCATGGAATAGTGGAGTCCGGTGATATTTGGTGACTCAACAGGAGCTGGAAGAGGAGTTTCAGACCCTGGTCGCACCTCAGAGAGGTTGTGGTGCAGCTGGGGGTAGGAGACAAGCAGTGGTTGAAAAAGCCTCTGAGATGTCAGGAGTGACAGGAATTGGCCAGGGCTTGGGAAGGACCTCATCACCCTTTTCAGGACAGGCTCTGCAGGGCTGTTTGGGAGGACTCCAGCATCTC
>NW_015092074.1:0-1130 GCF_001431845.1 Calidris pugnax | reverse complement strand
GGGGCACCCATGGGTGCTGCCACCTCCCCATGAGCTTCTTCTTGAGGTGGCACCAGGTCATGTCCTCACCCAACGCCACCACGATGCCCATCGTGATGTCCCCCAATGGCACCTTCAACCCCACCATGATGGGGAAGGGGACCCCCACCCTCTCAGCACCCACCAGGGGGGCACCCATGGGTGCTGTCATCACCCTGTGCCTTCTCCTTGAGGTGGCACCAGGTCATGTCCTCACCCAACGCCACCACGATGCCCATCATGATGCCCCCAATGTCACCTTCAACCCCACCTGCAATGGGGGCGACACCCCACTGGTGATGAGAGGGACCCCCCACCCTCTCAGCACCCAATTTGGGGGCACCCATGGGTGCTGCCATCACCCTGTGCCCCCCCAAAGACATGGCACCAGGTTGTGTCCTCACCCAAGTTCTACCCCATCATGATGGGGAAGGGGACCCCCACCCTCTCAGCACCCAATTTGGGGGCACCCATGGGTGCTGCCACCTCCCCCTGCCTTCTCCTTGAGGTGGCACCAGGTTGTGTCCTCACCCAACGCCACCACGATGCCCATCGTGATGCCCCCCAATGTCACCTTCTACCCCACCTGCAATGGGGGGCCACCCCACTGGTGAGGGGGGGGACACACCAAAAGATCAGCACCCAACGAGGGGGCACCCATGGGTGCTGCCACCTCCCTGTGCCTTCTCCTTGAGGTGGCACCAAGTCATGTCCTCACCCAACGCCACCACGATGCCCATCGTGATGCCCCCCAATGTCACCTTCAACCCCACCATGATGGGGAAGGGGACCCCCACCCTCTCAACACCCACCGTGGCGGCACCCATGGGTGCTGTCCCCCCATTCCAGCCGGGAGACCCACCAGGAGGTGACACCAATCCATATCCTCCCTTGGGGCCACCATGATGCCCCCCAATGTCACCTTCTCCCCAACCTCCGACGGGGAAGGTGACCACCCACCCTCTCAGCACCCAAAGAGGGGGCACCCATGGGTGCTGCCCCCCTGTTCCACCTGGGGAACCCACCAGGAGGCAACACCAGTCCAGGTACTCCTCCGGGGCCACCAAATGTCACTTTCTCCCACACCATGGTGCCCCCCAATGTCACCTTCT
>NW_015092073.1:0-1269 GCF_001431845.1 Calidris pugnax | reverse complement strand
TCCTCCTCTAATTCGTGCCATCTGGGAGCAACAGCCCGTAGGCCCACAGCTTTATTTGCAAGATACTGTTTGCAAGTTTTATTCCAAATTCCATAGGGGAAAAAGACTTAATTTTATTGAACAATTCGTCCCCATCACACAGGCTGTTCTGGATTGGGCTCCAGAAAACAGGAAGCAGGACTCGTGAGTTTGTCAGGGTTTGGGTTTTTTTTTTTGCAGCCTTTTGTGGTTAAGAAGTGACACAATTAGATGGGGAAATTGGGACTGAACCCACTGTCATGCAGTTGGAGTGTTTTGGTGTTAGAGGTCTCTCTGGTGAGCCACAGAGGAGATGAGCTGTTGCAGGATCTTGACTCATCCCTTTGGTTGGTGCTAACCCAGGCTCACCCGGGAGGTCTCTGGGACTAAATGTTCACAACTGAGCAGAAGGGCAGCAATCACAAACAATCATCTGTGAGCAGATGCTGGGTGATGCTCACGCATCCCAGTCCTTGCACAATCACTCTGCCTAAGTGTGAAATTACCTAAAACCAGTCATTAACCCCACAGAAGGTGTTCCCTTTAACCTGCTGGGTTGGCAAATTTGATCTGCACGATGAAGGGTCCAGCAAGGGGGAGAACCGGCAGAAGGTTGAAGAGGAGACTGTCCCTAGACAAGGGGATGGAGAAAAAAAGGAGCAGGGTCTCCCCATTTGACAATGGTGAGCTGTTACATAGCTCAGCCCTACAATTGAACTCACAACATTGTGTTTACTGATCTCAAATACCACTTTATCTGGGTATAAATTGTTGGGTAATAAATTGTTGCTTTCCATCTGCTGCAACCAACAATTAAACCCCAAACTTTGCAGGATAAAAGTACATGGAGGATTATTCATTAACCTGCAGCGCAAGAAAAGCAAATTCACAGACTCTGTAACGCTTTAAAACACTTGGCTACAGTCAAAGTGTGTCTTGAAAATCACTTTGATCTTTAGTTTCCACTGAGAAGGAGCATCCATCGCACTTCCACTCCGACCATGCAGCTTGGGTTGAAAACAGAGTTTCTGCCATCAGCAGTGGGGGTGAATGGACTGGACACACTTGTCTTCTCAAAGGAAAGGCAAACTTTGGCTTTACCTCAGGACAAGAAAACTGGACTAGAACTTAGGCTACAGGTTCCCAAATCAGCTCAGTTTCTGTAAGGGAGCATAAGTGAAGGCAAAATATTCCCATATCCTCTTTCCCTTTTTGCCCCCATTTCACCAGACACGAGGAAGAGATAGAAAT
>NW_015092072.1:15802-17068 GCF_001431845.1 Calidris pugnax | reverse complement strand
CCCATAGATCTGCGACCCATAGATCTGTGATCCATAGATCCCTGACCCATAGATTCGCGACCCATAGATCCGTGTCCCATAGATCCATGACCCATAGATTCATGCCCCATAGATCCGTGACCCACGGCGTGACCCATAGGTCCGTGACCCATAGATCCGTGTCCCATAGATCCATGACCCATAGATTCATGCCCCATAGATCCGTGACCCACGGCGTGACCCATAGGTCCGTGACCCATAGATCCGTGTCCCATAGATCCATGACCCATTGATCCATGACCCATAGATCCGTGACCCATAGATCTGTGCCCCATAGATCCGTCTCTCCCCATGATCTCATAGATCTCTGACCCATAGCGTGACCCACACCGGGGCACCCAAGCGTCTGGGACCCACAGCGCGCCCCACAACCACAGACCCAGGCGTCTGTGACCCATAGCGTGACCCATAGCACAACCCATAGCGTGACCCACAACCACAGACCCACGCCTCCAGGACCCACAGCGCAACCCACAACCACAGACCCGGGTGTCTGTGACCCATAGCGTGACCCATAGATCTGTGACCCATAGCAACGTGACCCATAGTGTGCCCCACAACCACAGACCCAGCTCTCTGTGACCCACAGCGCACCCCACAACCACAGACCCAGGTGTCTGTGACCCACAGCGCACCCCACAACCACAGACCCAGGTGTCTGTGACCCACAGCGCACCCCACAACCACAGACCCAGGTGTCTGTGACCCACAGCGCACCCCACAACCACAGACCCAGGTGTCTGTGACCCACAGCGCACCCCACAACCACAGACCCAGGTGTCTGTGACCCACAGCGCACCCCACAACCACAGACCCAGGTGTCTGTGACCCACAGCGCACCCCACAACCACAGACCCAGGTGTCTGTGACCCACAGCGCACCCCACAACCACAGACCCAGGTGTCTGTGACCCACAGCGCACCCCACAACCACAGACCCAGGTGTCTGTGACCCACAGCGCACCCCACAACCACAGACCCAGGTGTCTGTGACCCATAGCGCGACCCACAACCACAGACTCATGCATCCGGGCCCCATAGCGCGCCCCACAGCAGGGCACCCCGGCATCTGGGCCCCACACGTCCTGCCCCACAGGCCTGGTGGGTGCTGCCGGATGGGGAGACGCTGAACCTCTGGTACGACTGCCTGCCCCACAACCAGACCCACGGCTGGGTCTGCACCAGCGTCGGAGACACCCGTGAGTGCCGTGGGGCACGGGGGGGCTGT
>NW_015092072.1:3524-4430 GCF_001431845.1 Calidris pugnax | reverse complement strand
GACCCATAGATCTGTGCCCCATAGATCCGTGACCCATAGATTCGCGACCCATAGATCCGTGTCCCATAGATCCGTGACCCATAGATTCATGCCCCATAGATCTGTGACCCACGGCGTGACCCATAGGTCCGTGACCCATAGATCCGTGTCCCATAGATCCATGACCCATTGATCCATGACCCATAGATCCGTGACCCATAGATCTGTGCCCCATAGATCCGTCTCTCCCCATGATCTCATAGATCTCTGACCCATAGCGTGACCCACACCGGGGCACCCAAGCGTCTGGGACCCACAGCGCGCCCCACAACCACAGACCCAGGCGTCTGTGACTCATAGCGTGACCCATAGCACAACCCATAGCGTGACCCACAACCACAGACCCACGCCTCCAGGACCCACAGCGCAACCCACAACCACAGACCCGGGTGTCTGTGACCCATAGCGTGACCCATAGATCTGTGACCCATAGCAACGTGACCCATAGTGTGCCCCACAACCACAGACCCAGGTGTCTGTGACCCACAGCGCACCCCACAACCACAGACCCAGGTGTCTGTGACCCACAGCGCACCCCACAACCACAGACCCAGGTGTCTGTGACCCACAGCGCACCCCACAACCACAGACCCAGGTGTCTGTGACCCATAGCGCGACCCACAACCACAGACCCATGCATCCGGGCCCCATAGCGTGCCCCACAGCAGGGCACCCCGGCATCTGGGCCCCACACGTCCTGCCCCACAGGCCTGGTGGGTGCTGCCGGATGGGGAGACGCTGAACCTCTGGTACGACTGCCTGCCCCACAACCAGACCCACGGCTGGGTCTGCACCAGCGTCGGAGACACCCGTGAGTGCCGTGGGGCACGGGGGGGCTGTGGGGCACGGGGGGGGTGGGGGCGGATG
>NW_015092072.1:435-646 GCF_001431845.1 Calidris pugnax | reverse complement strand
AGAGGGGTAGACCTGGCCTCCCCCGTCCTCCCGCCGAGGCCACGCCCCCCAGTGGCCACGCCCCCCGGGTGTCACCCCACCCCTCCCCCAAGGGCTGGTGATGTCACCGACGGGGTGGGTGATGTCACCGCTGGATGATGTCAAGGCAGTCGGTGACATCATCAGTGGCACCGAGGTGGCCGATGACATCATCAAGATGGCCGATGTGATC
>NW_015092072.1:0-425 GCF_001431845.1 Calidris pugnax | reverse complement strand
GGCGCCAACGGGCGTGGTGATGTCATCAAGATGGCCAACGCAGCCAATGACATCATCAACGGCATCGACCAATGGTTGGTGATGTCAATGGGTTGATGACGTCATCAACATGGGTAGTGATGTCATCAACAAGGGCAGGGTGGCCAATGACATCATCAATGGCATCAACGAGGCCAATGACATCATCACTGTATTCAATGACATCATCACCATGGCCAATGACATCATCAATGCGGCCAATGATGTCATCCAAAAGGGCGGGGCAGCCAATGACATCATCCGTTGCCTCAACACGGCCAATGACGTCATCAAAGTGGCCGATGACGTCATCAAGAAGAGCGGGGGAGCCCAATGACATCATCAATGCAGCCAATGACGTCATCAATGGCATCACCAGCACCCCCCAGCCCAGGCGATGACATCAC
>NW_015092071.1:0-11592 GCF_001431845.1 Calidris pugnax | reverse complement strand
GGGTGACAATGTCTGGGAAGTTTTAAACTGCTTGATCAGGCACGTTAGGAAGAGTAAGTCTTCTGTCAGCAGGCTGAAGAAGTCTCTGGGTTAATGAGCAGGTTCCTATGAGGAACCATAAGGTCCCCAGCATCCACTGGCAAAGTAAGAGGGTGCCAGCAGCCTGGAGCATTTTGGGACAACTTCTTAGCAGAGCTGCCCAGTGGGCCAGGCAGGGTGATGCTCACCTGGATCAGGTCCTGGCCAACAAGCAAGAGCTGGTCGGGGATGTGACAAAAAATGTCAGCCTTGCTGTAGTGACCAGGAAATAGTGGGGTCCCAGGTGCCAAGGAAGAGTGAGGAAGGCCAGCAGCGGAGCACAGAGGGGTGGGCTCCAGAGGAGAAGACTTTGATGTACTCGAGGGACTGAGACAAGTGGTGCCCTGGGAAGCAGCTCTGGAGGGTGAAGGAGCTCTGGGGATCTGATAGGCATTACGGGACAGCCTCCTCCAAGCACAAGAATGTTCTCTCTAAATCTACCCATGAAGAGAAGGATTCATCTCATGAGGATGCTGGTATAAACTGACCGGGCTTCAGGGAAAAAAAGGACGCACAAAGGAAGGGGAAGAAGGGGAAGCTGCAAAGGAGGCATTTAGAAACCTTGTCCCAGGATGTTGGGATGATGCCAAAGCCAAAGCTCCCGTAGTCTTGAGAGTTGCAGGGATGGGCAGGGGAAGGAAAATGAGCTGATATGGGTCAAGCAGAGTAAATCCCACTCTGCTTGGAGGCCTGTGAGAGGTGGGCACTGCAGAGGTTTTCTTCTTGAATGCATGGCTCAGCCTGGGAGATGGGGATTCCCCCTAATGGGGTGTGTGTGTGTCTCTGTGTGTGTCTTTATCGGTCCATCCACATGGGTCCAGATGGTTCAGTCACTACTTGAAGACATTCCCGCAACCCAAATATGTTGGCAGGCGGGAGAGTCCCTGCCCCAGCACACAGCCCCCGGGGGTGCAGGGACACAGGAACCCTGCCCCTGGAGACTCACCGATGGGAGAAACGTCGGCTCACAGTCTTAGAATTCGAAGAGGACAAAGCCACCCGAGCAAAAGTTAAAAAAATGTATTAAGAGGAAACCAGCGCTGCATTGGGTGCTCTAAAAGTAGACGCACGTGTCATTTTTCAATTTTTGTATATTTCTACCTTTATCCCAGCCGCCTGCGCTTCTGTCTCTCCTCTCGTGGGCGGAGAAGTTGGAGCTCCCCTTCTGCCCGACCTGTCGTGGGTTTAGTTGACATCTTTGCTACTGTATTGAGAAGGCACGTGCACACCCACCCTCCCAAATTATTGTCTGGAACCCACTTTTGATGAGTTTGGTGACGCCATGCGTTATTTCACGGTCTCTGCCGCCACCTACTCTCCAGGATAAGTAATTACAGTCCCTCTGGGGGTCCTCTTCTTCATCGGGTGGTCGCATCCTCCTCTTCATCAGCTGCCCCCCCCGGTGTGAGCTGCCCCCCTCGGCAGCCTTTCCTGTCGCCCCAGCAGATTTACTGCCCAAACCTTGTTCTTTCAGTTTTATTGAGACTTTTCTATCTTTTGGGTCCCCGGGTTGAAGGACACGTTCCAGGCTGTTTCTCTTCACCTGGATAATGCTCTGGGGACAAGGACATTTCAACGCAACCAAGAACGTCCGTGAGGATTAGTTAGATACAATTTATTGGACTTTTACTACTGTTAAGGCTTCTTTGTCAGTCCTATCACACTGATGATGACACATCAATTGGCTGAAGCAAAACTGATCTCGTTTCTCGCACCAAGTCAAGGGCTGTAAAGGTTTCTCCTGCAGTGAGCTCTCAGCTTTTTCCCATTCCTGAAGGCTTTTAAGCTCTCTCTGCCTCGCTTGTTCCCCCCTGGGTGCCTGCAGGCGGTGCCCCCAGCCCTGGGCAGAGGAGCTGCTCCCGGGCAGAGCTGTCTCTCTGCAGCGCTGCCCCATGGCCAGGAGCTCCCTCCGTCCCAGGGGTCCAGCTCAGCAGCAGAGGAACAGCCCGAGGCACCACTTCTGCTGTCCCCTCTGGGCTCCCTCCAGGTGCCCCTTGGGCTCCAGCAGGACCAGCTGTGAGACAGGTTGAAGCAGTCACTGATGTTCCTGCCCTCACTTCTTTCCTTCCATGGCGCTGCCCAAAGGGTCTTGGGCTCTACCATTTCATCATCATCGCAGCCCTTGAGCTTGACGTTCCCCTTCGGATCATCGAGTCTGAGCCTCAACCTCACCCTGACCAAAACCACCCCTAACCCGTGTCCCTCAGCACCACGTCTGCTCGTCTCACCCACCTCAAGGGATGACAATGTCACCACTTCCCTGGGCAGCCCCTTCCAACACTTGATAACCCTTTCTGTGTAAAAATTGTTCCTACTCTCCAATGGAAACGGCCCCTGATGCAACTGGAGGCCATTTCCTCTTGTCCTATCGCTTGTTCCTTGGGAGAAGAGACCAACCCTCACCTCTCCACACCCTCCTTTCAGGTAGTTGGAGAGAGCGAGAAGGTCTCCCCTCAGCCTCCTTGTCTCCAGGCTGAACACCCCCAGCTCCCTCAGCCGCTCCTCACAGACTTGTGCTCCAGACCCCTCACCGGCTTTGCTGCCTTTCTCTGGACAATATCCAGCACCTCAAGGTCTTACTTGTCATGAGGGGCCCAAAACTGGACACAGCAATCAAGGTGGGGCCTCATCAGTACAGGAGAATGATCCCTTCCCTATTCTTACTCCCCACACGGTTCCTGACACAGGCCAGGATGCTGGTGGCCATCTTGGCCACCTGGGCACACTGCTGGCTCATCTTCAGCCCACAGGCCACCAACACCCCCAGGTCATTTTCCACCAGGCAGCTCCAGCCACTCTGCCCCCAGCCTGGAGCGCTGCCCGGGGTTGTTGTGACCCAGGGGCAGGACCCGGCACGTGGCCTTGTTGAACCTCATCCCGTTGGCCTCGGCCCATCCATCCAGCCTGTCCAGATCCCTCTGCAAAGCCTCTCTACCCCTCATGACCGGCTGCCAGCTGGATTTAGCTCCATTCCACACCACTCCCTGGGCCCAGCCTCCCGTCAGTTCTTTCCCAGTGAAGACTACTCCCATCCAAGCCATGCGCTTCTCCAGGAGAATGCTGCAGGAAACAGTGTCAAAGGCTTTACTAAAGTCCAGGGGAACATCCACAGCCTGTCCCTCATCCACCCTTCAGACTTTGTGACAGAAGGAGTTCAGGTTCTTGTTCGGTCAATAATTAAACCATCTTTATGTCACCTGCTCTGAGTGTCTGTGCTGAGCTGCACTTTCACTTTCGTCTCTCAGACCCACTTTCATTTCCGGGAATAGGAGGAGCAGGTCTGGCTGAAGGCACAGGATCAAAGGCTGGAGAGGACCCAGGCTGAGGAAAAGCTGTTGCAGCCCAGGGCAGGCGACGAAGACAACGGTGGGTCAGTCCTTTCCCCTGATGCCTCCTCCCCACCCCGTGAAAGCAGCCCTGGACACTGGGGCTGTGAATGACTCCTCCTGACCCCCGTGGGTGACAGGGACCTCAGCGGGTGGGAGGGGGAAGAGGACAGGCGACCAGTCTGGGGGTGGGCAAGAAGCTGAGAGGGGACAGAGCCAGGACAACTCCAAGTGCTCTCCCAGACCCCCTGCCCCTCTGCTCAAGCAGTAAAAGGTGGGGGAAAGAGAGACAGGGGATGTTTGGAGTCACAGAGCCACCCCTACACATGATGGAGCCCTGCTCTCCTGGAGGTGGCTGAACTCCTGCCTTCCCTTCAGGTGGGACACCTTCTCCCCTCAGGTGGGACTGTTCTACTTCCATTTCTGACCCTCCAATAGGGCAAATAACAAAATGAGCTGACCTTGTTGTTATAGCAATAAATATAAGCACAGCGTTTCTGGGCGTGAAGTACCAACACTGGTCTTATCGCTCTGACAACCAGCCCTTTGCTCCATAATATGCTGTTAATTTCAGAGAGGTGGCAGAGGCCGAGATAAGAAGCAAAATTACTGAACAGAAAGTGTCTGTTCTTTTATCTCCAACCGGGACACTTGGTCAAGACAAAGTGAGTTTAAAAATGCAAAGCCAAAGCTGCGTGTGCAGGCAATACAAAATGGTCAGTTGGAGGACAGCTGTCCCGGACGTGTCCCCTCCCAACTCCCTGTTCACCCTGTGCTGGTTTTGTCTGGGGTGGAGTCAATTCTTTCATTGTGATCTGTGTGTGGCTGTGCTTCGGATTGTGCTGAAAGCAGGGCTGATAACACAGGGAGGGTTTTGTTCCTGCTGAGCAGCGCTTACACAGCACCAGGGCCTTTTCTGCTCCTCACACTGCCCCACCGTTGAGTGGTTCAGGAGTGGGGAAGAGGACAGGAGTGGACTTGGCCAGGACCTGCAAAGATCATCCAGTTCCAGCCCCCCTGCCATGAGCAGGGACATCTTGCACTAGATCAGGTTGCTCGAGGACCAGTCCAACCTGACCCTGAGCACATCAAACGGTGGGTCACAAACAGCTCCCCCGGGGCATCCACAGCTCCTCTGGGAAACCTGTTCCTGCGTCTCACCACCTGCCCACACTTGAGAACGTCAGGCTGAGCAAGAAAAAGTGGTTTGGAGGAAGAAAGAGTTGGGGGGGTGTCTCCCAAGGTGGGTGTAGCTCTGAAATGATCTGGGCAGCTGGGAGGAGGAGAGCGTTTGCTTGTGCATCGCCTGGTTTTCCATCCTTTATCAGGATCCTTTATCCTTCCCTTATTAAACTGCCTTTTCTGGGTGTCTGTGCTGAGCTGCTGGCTTTCACTTTCGTCTCTCGGACCCACTCTCGTTTCTGGGAACAGCAGGAGTGGGTCTCTCCCAGGGCATGGGATAAAAGGCTGGAGAGGACCCAGGTTGAGGAAGAGCTGCTGCAGCCCAGGGCAGGTGTCAAAGGCGACAGGGAGTCCCTTCCTCTGATGCCTCCTCTGTTGCTGGAGCGAGTCCCGGGGGGTCCATAGGTTGCTTCTGGGTCTGTGCATGGGATGAGCCCTTGTGCTGCCTCCACTGGAACCTTGGAGGGCTTGGGAGATGGTGGGGGCTGGTGGGGGTGGGTTTAGCCCCAGCCACAACCCAGCCCCACACGGCCGCTGGATTGCTGCGGTGGGAGGGGGGAGAGAACCGGAAAGCTAATTGTGAGGAAAATTGTGGGTGGCAATAAAATCATTACAAAACAAGGGATTCTTGGGGGAAAAAAAAAGATCATAACTCCAAAAGCCCCCTCCTTGCCTCCTTTTTCTTCCCCCCAGCTTTACATTGCTGAGCGTGATGTCACATGGTCTGGAATAACCCCTGGGTCACTTGGGGTCAGCGCTCCTGGCTCGGTCCCCTCTCAGCTTCTTGCTCCCTTCCAGCCTCCTCGCTGCTGGGGGTGTGAGGAGCAGAAGAGGCCTCGGGGCTGTGCGAGCAATGCTCAGCCAGAAAGAAAACATCCCTGCGCTTTTCATGTTGGGGTTTGTTTTTTTTTTTTTTGGTCACAAATCCAAAGGGCTGGAGCTTGGAGAGAGGGTGTCATTCCCGAATGCACGGGTGGAGGAAAGGAGAGATGGAAGCCCCTCACGGGCTTGTGTGCAGCACGTGTGTCTGTGTGAGAGGCCCAGCAGGGGGTCAGATGGGGTTGGGCATAAGATAATAATGAAAGAAGTCACGGGCAGATGCCCTAAGCTTGAATTTCAGGGCCTCACCTCTCCTTCCCTCAGGGCTGGTGGGACTCTCCAGCCTGTCCTCTTGCCCTCGAGGCCGTTGCTGGGGGCATGCCCGCAATGATCCTCTCAGCAGCCCCCCAAGTGGTGCTCAGGTCCTTGCGCAGAGCATTTGATGCAAAGAAGGGTTGTAGCTTGGCCAAAGGCTACAGTAGGATGATAATGAGTTTAGACACACCTTTGGACTGCGGGGTGTCATTAACCAGCTCGTTAACCAGCCCCTCTGGCCCTCTCCTCCGCAGGCTGCCTTTCCTGTCGGCAATGGCATCAGAAATCCACCTGCCGGAGCCCATCTGCCTCGTTGAGAACAGCCGGAGGAAGGGGCTGGTGGTTCAGCAGGAGGCCCTGCAGGTGCTCTCCGAGATCACCCAGCCGGTGGTGGTGGTGGCCATCGCAGGGCTGTACCGCACCGGCAAGTCCTACCTCATGAACAGGCTGGCTGGTCGGAGGAAAGGTGAGGGAGGTCCCATCCCGGAGGTTCAGGGGACCTGGGTTCTCCTCCTCCGTCTATTTAACACTGGTGAGGCCCTTGCATCCTCCCCACAGGTTTCTCCCTGGGCTCCGGCGTGCAGTCCCACACCAAAGGGGTCTGGATGTGGTGTGTCCCTCACCCCTGCAAGCCTGGACACACTCTGGTGCTGCTGGACACGGAAGGGCTGGGCGACGTGGAGAAGGTGTGGAAGGAGCAGCAGCTGCCTTGGCACGTTCCCAGCACTTTGTCATCCAAGTGACCAGGGACCAGAGCCCAGGGGCTCCCAGCACCTTCAGCCTGTGTGCTAGAGGCCATGGGGAAGGAGGTTGGGGTAGACAAGGGGCCAAATCTCTCTGCTTTTCTGGGAAAGAGCAGCAGAGAATGAAAAAGCAGCTCTTTGCTTGAGCTGTGTGGCCATCTCTCTTCTGAGGAAGGTCTGAGGGACCTGGGTCTGGTTAGTCCGGAGAAGAGAAGGCTGAGGGGGGATCTGACCAACACCTAGAAATAGCTAAAGGGTGGGTGTCAGGAGGATGGGGCCAGACATTTTCCAGTGCAGCCCAGTGACAGGACAAGAGGGAACGGGCACCAAGTTGTACAGAAGAAGTTCCATCTAAATATGAGGAGGAACCTTTTCACTTTGAGGCTGGCAGAGCCCTGGACCAGGCTGCCCGAGAGAGGTGGTGGAGTCTGCATCTCTGGAAACGTTCAAAATGCGCCTGGACAATTTCCTGTGCAACCTGCTCTAGGAGGACCTGCTTTGGCAGGGGGTTGGCCTAGATGGTCTCCAGAGGTCCCTTCCAACCCCATGGGATTCTCTGACTATGGGATTCTGTGAGGCCAGGATGAGCCCACCTGGAGAAAGGGGTGGTGATGGCATGGGGGTGGGTCTCTCCAAAACCTGGTCTAACAATTGCCTGTTGGAAAGGGACATTCAGGGTCTGGCTGTGTGGGGCTTTGCTCATACTTAGTGGGTCTTGTTGATAAGAGCCAAGGGCTGTTCCTCCAGGGTGACACCAAGAACGACACCTGGATCTTTGTGCTCACAGTCCTGCTCTCCAGCACCCTGATCTACAACAGCAGAGGCACCATTGACCAGCAGGCCATGGAGCAGCTGCAGTATCCTTGGTGGGACAGCAGCACCAGGGATGGGCTCCTCTCCCGGTGGGATGGGCAAGGGGTTGACAAATCCTAGCTCCCCAAACGGCCTTCTGGTCTTGTCCATGGATGTGCTTTGTGTCCTTAGGAGTGCCACGCTGGGGACCTCTGGGCTGAGGGCTTTTCTCCCTCTTCCTTCTGGTGGTCCTAGGCTGTTCTCTGTCCCCGTAGAGTCTCCTCTCTTGCCCATGACCTGCAGAGTGGTTGCCCGATGGCTGTGCCCCTGCGGTCAGAGCCGAGGTGTTTCCTTAGCCAGCTCCCCAGCTACGTGATGAAGCTGACCGAGAAGGTCAGGTTGAAAGCAACGCCCGGGCAGAGGGAAGAGGAGCAGGAGGATCCAGAAGAAGTTGCCCCCTTCTTCCCGGCTTTTGTCTGGACGGTGCGGGATTTCACCCTGCAGCTGGAGGTGGATGGGGAGGGAATCTCTGAGGACCAATACTTGGAAAAGGCGCTGACGTTGAAGGCTGGTAAGGGGATGGTGCTGTGCTGCTGGAGACCTCCAGCCCCAACCCTGGCAGCATTTTGGTGTCAGCCAACAAGAGCCCGAGCCTGGGGAACTTGCTCCGTGTCCTCTTGCCCCACAGGAAGCAGCTCCGAGATCCAACGCTACAACCAGCCCCGGGAATACATCCACCAGTTCTTTCGGGATCGCAAGTGCTTTGTTTTTGACCAGCCGGCCCCCAAGAGGGACCTGGCCCGCTTGGAGGAGCTTCAGGTTGATGAGATCGATCCGGAATTCCAGCAGCAGGTGGAGAAATTCTGCAGCCACATCTGGGAAAAGTCTCCACCTAAGACCATCCCTGGAGGCCGCATCGTCACGGGGAGCTGTGAGTAGGGCTGTCCGGAGGGCTGGATGGCCAGCAGCTCTTGGGACTGCGTCTGGGGAAGGATCAAATGATGCAGGTGGGGAAAGGGAGAGGCTTTCTGCTGGCTGCCCTCCCCACCTCTGGAGTTGGATCTCATGGATGTTGCGATCCAGGGGTGGGAGAGAGTTAGGAAAAGAAGTAGAGGAAGGCTGTGGCCGGGGGGCAGCAGGGACGTGGCAGGAGCTGAAAGGGAGCCGGCGTTTTGTCCCGGCTGCAGATCTCTCACCCTTGGTCCTCCTTGGCAGTGCTGGGCAAACTGGCAGAGACCTACGTGGAGACCATCCGGAGCGGGGAGGTGCCGTGCCTGGAGAGCGCGGTGCTGGCCCTGGCACAGACCGTGAACGTGGCGGCGGTGAAAGAGGCTGTGAAGTTGTACCAGGACCTGATGGAGAAACAGGTGAAGCTGCCAACGGAGACGGTTGAGGAGCTCCTGGATCTGCACAGCCAGTGCCAGCGGGAGACACAGGAGCTGTTCCAGAAACGGGCGTTTGAGGAAGACATCTGCTCTTTCCAGGCAGACCTTACAGTAGGTGGTCCCCAGCCCAGCCAGGAGTCCCCCCGGGACACCACCATCCCCTGAGCTTTGGGGAATAGTGTGGTCCTGGGGGGCGGGGCTCTCCCTGCCTCCTGCCAGAGGACACTGCTGTGTCCTCTCCAGAGGAGACTCGGTCCCAACACCTGCTCTCAGCCCCCACCGACTCTCGGTTGTCCCCGCTGCCCTGCCTCTTCTCCCTGGGTTCAAAAGTGAAGGGGACGAGGCTCAGCCCTGCCCGCTCTCTTGCTGCAGCCCCCACGTGTCCCTGCCCTGGCTGGAAGCCCGTAGCCTCCTACGCTTCCCCTGTCCTGCTGACTAAGTCTGGTCCCCGTCTTTTGGGAGGTCCCCAGCGTGCTCTCTGCTCCTGGGCACCTTGCTCCAGAGGTGTCCGTGGGTGCAGAATGGCCTCCCCATCTGTCACCTCCCGGCCCATTACCCCACGGACTGGAGATCCCAGTTGCCCTGTCAACAGGGATGATTTTTGCCCAGCACGAGGGCGGTGGCTGCAGCTCAGCCTGGGCTGATGCCTTCCCTCTGCATCTTTCCCGACAGCACCAGGTGGAGGAGATCAAGGAGAAGTTCCTCAGGGACAACAAGCAGGTGTCCCGTGACAACTGCGAGGCTGCTCTCAGGGACCTCTTCCAAGATCTGTTCAGAAAATTCATTAATGGTGTCTACTTTGTGCCAGGGGGTTACAAGCTGTTCGAAAGAGACCAGCAGGCACTGGTGAAGAAATATCAGGAAGTGCCTGGCAAGGGGGTGATGGTAGGAACAAGAGCAGCTCCCCTTCACGGGGAGAGCTCCATGTCCCATCCCCTTCCCCCAGAAACCATTTTCCCCTGAGCTGCTCTTTCTGTCCTTGACTCCTCTTCCACCTTTGGCCCTACAGGCTGACGCTGTCCTGCAGGAGTTCCTCGAAAGCATCAAGCTTCTGGATGAAACAATCGTCAAGACAGACCTGGCCCAATCAAGTAAGTCCTGGGCAGGAGACGTGTAGCTGCCTGTCAAGGGCCAAGCTTGATGGGGGGACCCCATCCCCGCCAGACTCAAGACACGGGCTCAGCTCCTGCCTTTGCAACACCTCTCTCTCTCTGCCCTCAGGTGCGCAAGAGCAGCACGAGAGAGAGAAGAAAAAAAAATATTTCAAGGACGCGGCAATGATAGCATTAAGCATCGTGATTTCCAGCATTCCCTATGTGGATATTGGCAATTTTTTTCAATACCTCCCGAAGTAACTGTCGTGTTTTGGCTTCAGCAACAGCAACAAAGGACCACGTGCAGCTGCTTGCGCAGACCAGGGTGCCCACCGCTGTCGTGACCGGGAGGGGAAAATCAAAATAAAAAGGCAAAACTCATGGATTGAGACAAAGGCAATTTAACAGAACAGCGAAGGGAGCAAGAAACAACAACAACAATAACAGTGACAGGGGAATATACAACTGTGATTATGATACCAACACTCGCACCCTGGACACCCCAAACCGCTCTCCTCCCTGGGGGTCACCTCCTCTCCCCCACCCCGACTGCCTGTCCCTTCCCCGGATGCTCCAGCTGCCCCTGGGCATGGCTCCCATGGGATGGGATACCTGTGTATGTGCTGGGTCCTGGGCAAAACTGACCCCATCCCCACCAGACCCAGGACAGTAAGACAGAAAGGGAGGGGTGCAGTGTCCCCACCTAGAATTCTGTTAAACATCTAAAGCTAGGGTGGCCTGGGGCACACCAAGGCCGACAGGCGGGTCAGGGAGCATTTGGCCATGCTGAGGACATGTCACCGGGGCATGTAACACACCTCTTCCCGAGACCTCCTCACCAGGGCTGGGGGAGACTTGCCCGAGAGAGCCCTGAGCCCACTGCTGACGTCCTGGGCTCACCCTTACTGCAGCTGCGGGAAGCAGCACCGAGGTGGTGAGTCGAGCAGGAATCCACGTGCTGAGCGCTCCCTGGTTTGCTTGGCATCAGTCCTGGGCAGAGTGACCCGGAGGACAGAGCCCGTGAGCCAGGGATGGGTGGATGAAAGCCTACTCTCCAGTGGAAACACCCCCTGATGCAACTGGAGGCCATTTCCTCTTGTCCTATCACTTGTTACTTGGGAGAAGAGACCGACCCCCACCTCTCTACACCCTCCTTTCAGGTAGTTGTAGAGAGCAATAAGGTCTCCCCTCAGCCTCCTCTTCTCCAGACTGAACACCCCCAGCTCCCTCAGCCTCTCCTCACAAGACTTGTGCTCCAGACCCCTCACCAGCTTTGTTGCCCTTCTCTGGACCCGCTCCAGCAACTCGATGTCTTTTTTATGGAAGGGGGCCAAAAACTGGACACAGTGCTCGAGGTGGGGCCTCACCAGTGCCGAGTACAGGGGGACCATCATCTCTTGGGCCCTACTCCCCACGCTGTTCCTGACACAGGCCAGGATGCTGGTGGCCTTCTTGGCCACCTGGGCACACTGCTGGCTCCTGTTCAGCCGAAAGTCGACCAACACCCCCAGGTCCTTTTCTGCCAGGCAGCTCCAGCCACTCTGCCCCCAGCCTGTAGCGCTGCACAATCCTACTTATTGGTAATTTTCTGGAATTATGCTACTTGTCCTCAGTCTTGATCCTGTTGTGTCTGGCTGTTGCACAACACTGTGTCAGATCTGGCCTTTCAGATATCAGGTCTTCAATAACACAGCATCTCCCAGGTTTTTATGGCTCCTCCTTTGCTGGCAACGAGGACAACACAGCCCTGCACTCACCCCTCACCCCCTCCGCTCCACAGTAGGATAGTGTGAAGAAGGAGAAAAAATTAAAAAAAAAACCTCCTAGACTGAGATAAAACAGATGAATAGAATAAGAA
>NW_015092070.1:0-1988 GCF_001431845.1 Calidris pugnax | reverse complement strand
GTGTCCCACCACGACCATGTTCTACCATGTTCCTCCATGACCATGTCCCCCACCATGTCCTCCCAACATCCCCATCCTTCTCCATGACCATGTCCCACCACGACCATGTTCTACCATGACCCTCTCCCTCCGTGTCCCACCATGACCATGTCCCACCATGACCATGTCCTTCTATGTCCCTCCATGACCATCTCCCACCATGTCCCACCATGACCATGTCCCTCATCCCACCATGACCATGTCCCTCCATGACCATGTCCCACCATGTCCCTCAACCTGCCATGACCATGTCCCACCATGACCATGTCCTTCCATGACCATGTCCCACCATGACCATGTCCCTCATCCCACCATGACCATGTCCCACCATGTCCCCAACCGTGTCCTCCAACGGCCCCGTCCCACCACGACCATGTTCTACCATGACCCTCTCCCTCCGTGTCCCACCATGACCATGTTCTACCATGACCATGTCCCACCATGACCATGTCCCACCATGTCCCTCCATGACGATGTCCTTCCATGACCGTGTTCTACCATGACCATGTCCCTTCATGTCCCACCATGACCATGTCCTTCTATGTCCTACCATGACCATGTCCCACCATGACCATGTCCTTCTATGTCCCTCCATGACCATGTCCCACCATGACCATGTCCCTCATCCCACCATGACCGTGTCCCTCAATGACCATGTCTCCAACATCCCCATCCCTCACATCACCATCCTTCTCCATGACCATGTCCCACCATGACCGTGTCCCACCATGACCATGTCCTTCCATGTCCATGTCCCTCCATGACCATGTCCCACCATGACCATGTTCTACCACGACCCTCTCCCCCCCATGTCCCTCCATGTCCACCCGTGACCGTGTCCCTCCATGACCATGTCCCACCATGACCCTCTCCCTCCGTGTCCCACCATGACCATGTCCTTCTATGTCCCACCATGACCATGTCCCACCATGACCATGTCCTACCATGACCGTGTTCTACCACGACCGTGTTCTACCATGACCATGTCCCACCACAACCATGTCCCACCACGACCATGTTCTACCATGACCCTCTCCCTCCGTGTCCCACCACGACCATGTCCTTCTATGTCCTACCATGACCATGTCCCACCACGTCCCACCATGACCGTGTCCCACCATGACCATGTTCTACCATGACCATGTCCCACCATGACCATGTCCCACCACGTCCCTCCATGTTCATGTCCCCAACCGTGTCCTCCAACGTCCCCATCCCACCACGACCATGTTCTACAACGACCATGTCCCTTCATGTCCCACCACGCCCATGTTCTACCACGACCCTCTCCCCCCACGTCCCTCCATGTCCCCCCGTGACCGTGTCCCACCACGGCCGTGTCCTCCAACGTCCCCACCGTGTCCCCTCACGTGTCTTCTCCAGCCACCTCCAGGTGCGGGCGGGGGAGCACAGCCTGGTCGAGATGACGGGGCAGGAGCAGTTCTCCATGGCCGTGGACATGATTGTCCACCCCGACTTCGACCCGGGGGACGGGGAAGGGTCCTACGCCCACGACCTCATGCTCCTCCGTCTTGACCCCCCCTTCAAAGTCACCCCCTACGTCCAACCCTTGGCCTTACCCAGAAGTCCCCCGGCCACCGGGGCCACCTGCACGGTCATGGGATGGGGGACCACCACCAGCCCCGAAGGTAGGGAGGGACCCAGGTGGGGGGAGGGGATGATGGGAAAGGTTGGATGGACATCTCCACCTACCTTGGGTTGGGTGGTGGCATCTCGAGAGGGAAGGGACCCAGATGTCCAAGGGGATGGACATCTCCACCTACCTTGGGTTGGGTGGTGGCATCTCGAGAGGGAAAGGCCCCAGTTGGTCAAGGGTTGGGTGGTGGCATCTCTAGAGGGAAGGGCCCCAGTTGGTCAAGGGTTGGGTGGTGGCATCTCTAGATGGAAGGGACCAAGATCTCCAAGGGTTGGGTGGTGGCATCTCTGGA
>NW_015092069.1:0-5672 GCF_001431845.1 Calidris pugnax | reverse complement strand
CCATGCTTAAATTTTCTTGTTCTCCAAAAACAGGGTGACCAAACCCAATCCATGTTCTGAGAAAGGTCCTTTGGCCCATGTAGACGTCCAAGGTCCAGCCAGTGTCTGGGAGGTTGCTCATGGTGGTCTGAGACTGTGACAGCCCGCCAGTAGCTTGAAAATATGTGTAATTGTGTGCTGGAGCTTGATCTTCTGCCCTGACCTTGTCTCGTTTGCTATAATAGATGTAGCCGTGTGTGTCTGCTCCTGTCAGGGCGGTGGTGGGTCGCGGTGGAGAATGACAATAGGGTTTGGATTGACCAAAGGACACATCTGTTCCCAGCCGCTGGGCTCTCCCCGGTGGTGAATCCTCGGGTGTGCTCTCATTAAAAAGGCAAACATTTATTCCAGTCATTTTCTGAGAATTTTAGGAGCGTGAAAAGGGTTTAAGACGCAAAAAACATGATATCTGGGTCTCCTGTAACGAAGGTGCAGAGCAAAGGAAGGCTGGGGTGGGATCAGGAAGGAAGTGATGAGGGGGATCAGGACTCAGATTTTGGGGTGGGGTGGGCAGCATGGGGTGCTCAGGTAGCAGAACCTGGTAGCTGGTGTGCACTGGATTTCATCGCCTTCCTAATTGGCCCTGTATTGGTGGAAAGGGGATATTAGCAGATGAGTCTTAGGCATGGAGGGGAGAGATGCTGCTTTGGGTGCACGTCTGTGTGAGACTGACATGGAATCAGAGCGTTGTTTTACATATTTCAATGCTTCCTGCAAGTTCAAGCAGTCTGGTAAAACAACAAAATAGTATTTTGGGTGTTTTGCATCCAGAGCTGTTGGGCATTAATTTGTAGTACTTGGGGCTTGGGTGCGTTTTCTGCGGAGGAAGAAGCACTGTCAGTCCAGGCTGGTCATGGAGATCCCTTGGCCTGGGAAGCTGGTGAGGGAGAGGTTTCAGGAACTGTCACAGAAAAGGCTTTGGATGTTTTGGATGAAGACCTTGTGTGCTTTCAGGCAGGTCCAGAAGGGATGTCACCTCCTTTCCCAGCCTGGGGCAAGATGACCTCCACCTCACCCCTTTCTGACAGATGTTTGGCCACTGCATAAACTAATTTTGCCCATTAAAGGGGAATTATTTGGATCATCGAAGCAGCTCTGGTCACACTTTGTTGGTTAGCACCACATGGACTGGCACAAAGCATGCTTCCTGTGTCCAAGAGTTTACAGACCTACCAGTGTCCTTGATGAGTCCATCTTCCAAACCTTTCATTTTTACATCAACTTTAGTTAAAAAAACCTGCACTAACACCCCAGGTCTGGCCACCAATCAGACATAAAGGGAAAGCCCTCGAACTTGTTTTAGCAGAGATGAACAGCCTCCCATCGGGACATGGATCTCTATAGACTTGTAGGAAAAGTCCAGAAGAAGAGCTGCAGCCACTGATGGAGACTCTGTTTCTGTCCTTGCCCCTTGTTAGGAGAAGAATGTGATTTTCCCCTTCTGTTTGCAGTTGAAAGGAAATTAATGCCACTGCTGTGTGGGCACAAAAGGGCATCAGCAGGAAAAGAGTCACAAGGTGTTGCCCTCATCCCCTACCAGCTTGTCTCCTCCTCTCCACCGGTGCCCTGAACATCCCCAGCCTCTCTTACCGACATGCCCCATGGAAATGACCACTCTCCCCTTCCTCACAGCCTGGCAAAGGGGTTAATTAATTAATATTTGCCCAGCACTTTGAACCTGTGACCTGCTGTAGAAGTGCGAAGTAGTCATCGATGGTCTTGGAGCACCTTGGATGGATGGACAGAGGAGTGAGTGAGAGGCAGCCCATCCTCCTGGTTCTGTTTGCAGGTGCTCTCCCTGACACCTGCCATCCTGCTAAAAGAAATGACTGATGCTCTCTTTGATGCCACTTGATTGCTCCTGGTCTAGGACTCTGCAGTTGCTCAGAGCTGAAGGTGGATCAATGATGGGTTCCCTACCCAGCAGCAGAGGAGAAGGACGGGGAGGGATTGAAATAACCCCATCCTGGCTGTGATATCTGCTGTTCACTGCAAACAGAGCAATGCCTTGAAGTTCTCTGATGTGTCCAAGCTGCAGACAGCAGCAGCACGGAGACAGTGATCCCCATAATGTTCCCTGGTCCTTGTGGGGAAAATGGGAGCACCCATGGGGCTAACTTATAGTTTTGCCCTATCTCTGGCTCTCTCAGGCATTTGGAGGGCTCCTGCTCCAGCACCTCTGTGCCTCATGAGCTTGGGGAGTGACCTGAAAGTGGTGCAGGATTAGAAATGAATTTGTGGGTTTAAGTCTGAGTTAAAGTCTGAGCTTCTCTAGATCTCCTCATGTGATCCTGGTGAGCCTCTGGGAGGTTTGGGAGCCTGTTTCTTCCCGATTTCGGTGGATCAGATCTCTGCATCAGTCTTTCTGGCCAAGACTCAGAGCAGCTGAACTGGGAGCTGGAGGCTGTCCAGGTGCCTTTCTCTCCAGCATCACCCAAATCCGAATGAGTTCCGCATTATGCCAGGTAGAGACAGGTTGAAACCATGACATAGTATGAGCTATTTGGAAGTACCCACCAGGGTCTGCAGACACCCTGAAATAAGTGCTCTTTGAGAGGTCAAATGCCTTCTGCAAGGTGGGAGAGTCTCACTAGATGACTCATGCATGGATGCACAAGGGAGATGTTTTGCAGGGTTAAGTGCCTCCTCCTTAAATCTACTTTGTATAAATTTATTCCTTGCACTTAGGCTCTTTGAAATGCTTAGGGCTGGCTGATAGCCACGGCCTTAATAAGCTTAATAAACTGGTGCAACAGTTGTTTCTTAGGATGAATTATTTGTGATTTTGCAGTAAGAGGAGGATGGCTAAGCCTGGATGAACTAGCAGGATGTAAAACACCCTTGTGTTTGAGATAGCTGGGCTGGGGAGAAGACAACTGCCTCCCCAGGACTGCAGAAGTCCCCACTATCAGGTAAAACTGAACAGCCAACCTCTGGCGAATCCAGCTAATGCTTAATTTGTATGCCCCAAAAAACCCCAACGTATGCTAATTACTGGACAGAAAGATTCAAAAAAAGAACCAATGTTAAACAGAACTTAATAAACCTAAAACTGTCACCTTAATAGTCACCCGTACACTTCAGTGCAGTTCACCTCCTTAATAAAGCAGTGACACAGAGAGATGGACAGAAGGTCCCTGGGAGTCTCTTCCCTACTCCATCAGAGATGGAAGGAAGTGAGGATAAATGGTTGTCTGTGGGCAGGCTTGGTACCCGCTCTCCATCCCCATCTGTAAGGGAATTCTTGGAGGTTGTTCAGGAGTCTAACCCCGACTTCATCTTCCTCCTCAAAGCTCAGCCATGGGGTAGCATTTTTCCCCCCAGCATCCCTTCCTTAGATTGGGGCTAAATCCTTTGTATTAAGGTGCATTGGGAAAATTTTTCCAGGTGATGATGCCGAAGGTGGCTGGGAAGTATTTGCCTCTTCGGGAAGGGAGAGGGACCTCATGTCCTGCTACTTCTATGTCCCAGTTTGTATTAATCCAGCTGCTGCCGCTGATAAAAGGCGCTGCCAGTGTTTGGATTCAAATGGACACGTGTCTGAGTGTGATGGATGTGTTGATTTTTCCTTTCTTTCTGGAGTTCAAACACTTTGCATTGATTTGTGTCTTGGTTTGTATTTGTATGAGCGGCTCGGGCTGAAGGCAGCGCTGCCTGTCGTCCATCAAAACCCCCAGGTGCTTTGTCTTCATTTCGACTTGGCTGCTCCTTCGCGGGCTTGTGGCCGGGCTTCTGCCAGACGGTGGTGGGTCTAAATCTGCTGCTGGGAAGGCTTCACCGCAGGCTGACAAGGGAGGGACAAAAAATATGACATTAAAACAAACTCACTGTGCCAACTTCTGAGCACAGCTCATCGTCTGGGGGTTCCAGGAATGCTTGCCTCCCATGGAGGGTGGTGGGGGATCTCATGTGTTGATGCATCTGTGTTCAGATGAGTCCTTTGCACCCTCAACATGGAGAGATTTATCTCTTCCCTCTTGAGTTCATAGAATCATATGGGGTTGGAAGGGACCTCTGGAGATCATCAAGTCCAACCCCCCCACCGAAGTGGGTCCACCCAGAGCAGGTTGCACAGGATCTTGTCCTTTTGTATGAGCGGCTCGGGCTGAAGGCAGCGCTGCCTGTCGTCCATCAAAACCCCCAGGTGCTTTGTCTTCATTTCGACTTGGCTGCTCCTTCGCGGGCTTGTGGCCGGGCTTCTGCCAGACGGTGGTGGGTCTAAATCTGCTGCTGGGAAGGCTTCACCGCAGGCTGACAAGGGAGGGACAAAAAATATGACATTAAAACAAACTCACTGTGCCAACTTCTGAGCACAGCTCATCGTCTGGGGGTTCCAGGAATGCTTGCCTCCCATGGAGGGTGGTGGGGGATCTCATGTGTTGATGCATCTGTGTTCAGATGAGTCCTTTGCACCCTCAACATGGAGAGATTTATCTCTTCCCTCTTGAGTTCATAGAATCATATGGGGTTGGAAGGGACCTCTGGAGATCATCAAGTCCAACCCCCCCACCGAAGTGGGTCCACCCAGAGCAGGTTGCACAGGATCTTGTCCTGGCGGTTTTTGAATGTCTCCAGAGAAGGAGACTCCACCACCTCTCTGGGCAGCCGCTTCCAGTGCTCTACCACTCTCACAGGAAAGAAGTTTCTCCTCATGTTTAGGTGGAACTTCTTATACTCAAGTTTGTGCCCATTTCCTCTTGTCCTGTCACTGGGCACCATTGAGAAAAGACAACCCCCGTCCTCCTGACACCCTCCCTTTAAGTATTTATAAGCATTGATCAGATCCCCCCCTCAGCCTTCTCTTCTCTAGGCTAAAAAGACCCAGGTTCCTCAGCCTCTCTTCATAAGAGAGATGCTCCAGGCCCTAATCATCTTTGTGGCCACCTCTGTGGCCCAGTTCTCTTTGCTGCTGCAGCTTGTGATCCCTGTTTGTCCCTGTCTCCATTAAACATGGAACAAAAGCAGGGTGAGCATCGGTGTTTGTGCTAAAGGTACCTCTAATAACGTCCTGGAAGTACCAGCTACCAGGGTGGGAACTTTTTGGGCAAACAAGCCCGTCCTCAGCTTCCTGGCTGCTACCTAGCCTGTGATGAATGCAGCAGTTTTCTTGCATGAGACTGGTTTTGCTTTTTCTCTCTTCACAAGGAAGCTGGACAGGGAGAACTTGGAGCACTTGATGCTCATTAGATGCTGGGGTTTTTTTCTGTTCCAACAGCTTTCTGGCTTTGGCAGGTATTTCAATCTAACAAAATATCCTCTTTCTTCAGAAACTGAAGATGTTGTCCATTCTCTCTTCTTTGGTAGAAAGTGCACAGTGTCCGTCACACGTCCCACACCCTCTGAAGACCCTTTTCTTAGATCTTAGAAGATCCATACCCAACACTTCCCATATGGGAGCTGGGGTCACTGTTGCCTCCTGCATCCATTGCACATAAACCAGGCTTCACATTCAGCCTGGACACATTTCTCACCAGCCCCCAGCAGTTGCTGTACCAGTAAAACAAGAAGAGGTGCCTGGTAGGGGAATGCCATAGGAGAAGGTCCCCTGGGTAGTCCCTGTAGAAACCATGGCTGCTCCCAGACCAGTCTGGCAGGAGCAGGAGATTTTACCCCACCCCAGGCTGATGATGCTG
>NW_015092068.1:0-1379 GCF_001431845.1 Calidris pugnax | reverse complement strand
ATTCCATACCATATGACATCATGCTCAGCGTATAAACTAGGGGGAAGGAAAAGGGGGACACCTTCAGAGTAATGGCATTTGTCTTCCCAAGTAACCGTTATGCATAAAATCATAGAATCATAGAATGGTTTGGGTTGGAAGGGACCTTAAAGATCATCGAGTTCCAACCCCCCTGCCATGGGAGGGACACCTCTCACTAGAGCAGGCTGCTCAAAGCCCCATCCAGCCTGGCCTTGAACACTTCCAGGGATGGGGCATCCACAGCTTCTCTGGGCAACCTGTTCCAGCATCTCGCCATCCTCACAGTAAAGAATTTCTTCCTGATATCTAATCTAAATCTCCTCTCTTTCTATTTAAAACCATTACCCCTTGTCCTATTGCTACACTCCCTGATAAAGAGTCCCTCCCCACCTCTCCTGTAGCCCCTTTTAGGTACTGAAAGGCTGCTATAAGGTTTCCCTGGAGCTTTTTCTTCTCCAGGCTGAACAACTCCAGCTCTCTCAGCCTGTCCTCATAGGTGAGGTGCTCCATCCCTCTGACCATTTTCGTGGCCCTTCGCTGGACCCATTCCAACAGGTCCATGTCCTGCCTGTGCTGAGGGCTCCAAAGCTGGACACAGTGCTCCAGGTGGGGTCTCACAAGAACAGAGTAGATGGGCAGAATCAGATGGAGCCCTGCTTTCCTAGAGATGGCTGAACGCCTGCCTGCTGATGGGAAGTGGTGAATTAATTCCTTGTTTTGCTTTGCTTGTCTGTGGGGCCTTTGCTTCACTTATTAAACTGTCTTTATCTCATCCCATGAGTTTTCTCACTTTTACTCTTCTGATTGTCTCCCCCATCCCACCAGGGGGGTGATCAAGCAGCTGTGCAGTGCTTAGTTGCATTCGACTTTTATTTTTATAGGAATATAGCATTCAGAAAATTTGGATCATTTTTGGGTCCTTTATGTCACATACATGAGATCAGAATCAAACTGCAAGAGTGAAACCGTAAGCTAGGAAAAATGCAGACTTCAATTTAAAAAAAAGAAAAGAAAAAAAAATCATCAGAAGATCAAAAGTAGCCCATCACAGCACAAATAGCCTCTTGCAAATCTACATGAAATGGCTGAAGTTGTTACTTTCCTCAGCTGACTGTTAACCAGTCTTCAGACGGAATTACTGCTTCCAAGTACAGGTCATGGGATGACTGTGGTATCAGCAAGGACAGCTATAAGCACGGATGGCAACAGCCTGAGGAGAAATGGCCAAGAACTTCTACCTCCCTGCAGAAAGTTTTCTTATGGCACACCCTGCTGCCTTGGCTGCAGAGTGCCAAGCATCCCTGGCGTGGCTTTTATATAATCTTTGATGGATTATGCAAGATGGTATGTGACCATCA
>NW_015092067.1:0-1636 GCF_001431845.1 Calidris pugnax | reverse complement strand
ATTGACTTCACAATTCAACTGTGAAAGCTATGAAATGTTGTAATGACAAATCACCTCTATAGGAACTTACAGAAAATTAAGGCTCACTAATGCACTACTACGTTACACTATCTTATTGAATAAATTTGCAAATAAAGATCAGTCAATATAATATTTGGTTCTCTTATCATCTGAGAATCCAATCTAAATCAATAAGGAACCCAAGTGTACTCCTCTTTCATACATTCAAATTAGAAATAGAGGAATAGAAAGTTATATTCCATAACAAATACATTCCAATAGACAAGACAGCTCCAAAAGATTTAAAGGAATTAGCGTGGAAGCTCTCCCAGTTGTGTAAGGTCACTCAAATGTCTTGGCCAACCATCTACATTTCATTAGACTGACACAGCTATGAGGCCCTGAAGGCCACAGGTGGACTGGGAAAGAGCCTTTGACCTCCTACATACATGGTATCAACTCTCCTAACTAGGTCAGGCATCTGGATTTGAAGAAAACAAAACCACAGCTTTTTGCTTAAAGCTCAGTTCTTCCTCCTACATTTTACTTCCATGGCTCCACGTTTACTGTCGCTGGACACAAATACCTCATTAACAACACATGTCTTGGGAGCTATATACAAACTCAAAAAAAAAAAAAGAAGAAATAAGAATGCAGAGGTGGAATTTTCCTCTAAAATCCTGTAAAATGCAATCACTAAGTAAAATTCCCAAATACTTGTACATAAAGGCAACATGCAATGATTCAGTTCTAATATAGAACAAGTCACCAAGGGATTCAGGCATAGCAGCCTTGCCTTTTCCTTGGGACATTGCAAGCACTGGCCTCATTGCAAACTTGAGTAAGAGTAAAGAAGGAGAGAATATAAAGTAACTGTTTTATCAGGGAACATACATACATTTTTCAAACCAGGACATTAATCACAAGATGTGATTAAAACACAAGGCAGCAGCTGGATTAAGTGTAAATCACCCTCTTTAAATCATTGAGCTGTGTGGATTCAAGTTTGACCCTGAAGCACTCAAGGTAGACTTTCCAAGGCAGTCAATTTTCTTTTATTCTGCCTACCTTTCTGTTTTACAGCAAGTCCTGGTTCAGCTTTCTCTTGCAGTTTAGCAGCATTGTCCTCTGAAATCCTATCTGCCGTGCTCTTTGTCTCCACAGTTCCTGTAACAAAACAGTTTATAATCAAATGAAACCAAAGATACAATAAAAATTTAAAATAAAAGCCCATGCTAAGTACCTGTTACACTTACCGATTCCTTAAGGGCTATTCTAGTTTAACAAAACATCTTGAGTGTAAATAAATAACATTCAAAGTTCACAAAGACCTTTTACACGGCCATAAATTGAACTTCTTATGTTACTGCGAACTAATGGCAGCTTCTTCAGTTCTGAAACGATTTACAGGTATTATTTATTATCCTGCTAGCTAGTGAAACAATAAGATATTTACCTAATAAAATCTAAGTAATTGATAAATTAGAATATTGTTTGTATGCTACTTGGAATGCAGAGTGCACTTCACTTTGTTTTCTAAGGCTTTAGCTTTAAACATGTTTCATACTAAAGCCATTAAGAAATTTCAAGCAAGAAAAGCTGGTTTCTGGTAGCTGAACTCCACCACGTGCTGGTA
>NW_015092066.1:94899-95664 GCF_001431845.1 Calidris pugnax | reverse complement strand
GGTATTCCATCCCATCTGCCCCATGTTCATAATAATAGTTGAGGGATCCAAGGGTCATCTCTTTCTTCAGTGGCTGACCTCTGAGGAACACCCTGTCTGTTCATTTGCCTTTGATCCCAATCAATCCATGAGTTCCTGACTCCAGCTCCCGTCCATCGCTGAGTCCAGGCTGAGGCTTCCCCAGTGCCTGCTGGTGACATCATCCTGGGAGCTTGATAAGGTTTGGTATATACTATATCTATTTCGTTATTTTCCTGTGGCCAGCAGGTCGTGGGAGGTGATTCTACCCCTCTACTCTGCGTTCCTGAGACCGCACCTGGAGCACCGTGCCCAGCTTTGGAGTCCTCAACACAGAAAGGACATGGACCTGTTCGACCAGGTCCAGCAGAGGCCCATGAAGATAATCAGAGGGATGGAGCACCTCTGCTGTGAGGACAGGCTGAGAGAGTTGGGGTTGTTCAGCCTGGAGAAGAGAAGGCTCTGGGGAGACCTTCCAATATCTGAAGGGAGCTACAGGAGAGCTGGGGATGGACTCTTTGTCATGAAGTGCAGTGACAGGACAAGGGGTAATGGTTTTAAACTGGAAGAGGGGAGATTTAGATTGGATACCAGAAGGAAATTCTTTGCTGTGAGGGTGGTGAGAGCCTGGTCCAGGTTGCCCAGAGAAGCTGTGGCTGCCCCATCCCTGGAGGAGTTCAAGACCAGGTTGGAGGGGGCTTGGAGCAACCTGGTCTGGTGGGAGGTGTCCCTGCCCATGGCAGGGGG
>NW_015092066.1:92087-93772 GCF_001431845.1 Calidris pugnax | reverse complement strand
CCTGCCTCTCTACACCCTCCTTTCAGGTAGTTGTAGAGGGCAATGAGGTCTCCTCTCAGCCTCCTCTTCTCCAAACTCAACATGCCCAGTTCCCTCAGCCTCTCAGCCTCCCTCATACGGGCTGGGCTGAGCGCAGACGGCGATGGGATGCACATGGGGGACGAAACGGGTGCAGTGGATGAGACACCTGTGTCCTCTCCTCCTCTGGGCCACTGCAGTTCCATGTGTGCACTTCTTCACAGCCCAGAAAGCCCCCCACATCCTGGGCTGCATCCCCAGCAGCGTGGCCAGCAGGGCCAGGGGGGGGATTCTGCCCCTCTGCTCCGCTCTGGGGAGACACCCAGGGGAGAGAGACCTGTGTGCCCACAAGTGCATCAGAGACATCAGCCCCGCGTTCCCCTCCACCCCTTGTGCAAGAGGGAAAGCCCTTGTGTACGACACCCAGAGATCCCACCATGACATTTGGGCCTCTGGACTGTTTGGAAGTGTTTGCTGGCAGGAGAATCACAGAATCTTCTAGGTTGGAAGGGACCTTAAAGATCATCTTGTCCAACCGTCAACCTAACTGACAAAAATAGACACCCACACAAACAAGGAAATTCTTTGCTGTGAGGGTGGTGAGAGCCTGGTCCAGGTTGCCCAGAGAAGCTGTGGCTGCCCCATCCCTGGAGGAGTTCAAGACCAGGTTGGAGGGGGCTTGGAGCAACCTGGTCTGGTGGGAGGTGTCCCTGCCCATGGCAGGGGGTTGGAACTTGATGATCTGTAAGGTCCCTTCCAACCCAAACCATTCTGTGATTCTATGATTTTCTTTTGATTATATTTTTAATATTTCATTAGAGCAGTTTAGTTCTTTCTGAACTCTGAATCTCTTTATCTCTCCTCCTCCTCTCCGTGGAGCGAGAGGTGGGGGGATCTGGTGGGATCTGTCACCCATCATTGGCCTAAACCATGACAAGTACCTCTAGTTTGATGGTGGCCACATGCAGGGTTGGAAGAAGGTCACCAAGGGATGCAGGAGGAAGGCAGGTGGATAAACCCTATGGATCTCTGCACCTCAGAGAAGCAGCTCTTCAGCGCTCTGCCAACTCCTTGGCTTCGCATTAAAAAAGAGGGGAAAAAAATTTAAAAAGGCCAGTTAAAAGACTCAAAACCTGGTATCTGTGCTCCCATCTGATGCCTGTGGTCGCAGTGGGATGCAGGGCTCAGTGTGCCCGTTGGCACGGATGCTCCTGAGCTGCTTGCCAAGGCTCTGCTCGCCCGGTGCCACACGCTGAGCCCAGGGACGGGGCAGGCTCGTGATCCGTCCCCGAGTGACGCGATGCCAGGGTGGGATGCCAGGGTGGGATGCCAGCGGGTGTCCCATGATTCTTCCCCTTGGAGCCAAGGCCAAGTGATGACATTTTCCATTACCCAGAAGCTTGGCCGGGGTGGGGTGGGGGATATTTTAAAAGCATATTTATAAACCTGTGCTCTTACGCGCTGTTTCCCAAAGTTTGGGTGAAGAAGAGCTGAGCCAGGGATTTGTGTGAGGCCATATGGCTGCTGGTTGGTAAGGAATAACAGGAGCAGGATTCCTCTTGGAGAGAAAAAGGGAGTAATACAGAATCACAGAATCTTAGTGGTTGGAAGGGACCTCTGAGATCATCGAGTCCAACCACAAAAAAAAAAAAAAAAAAAAAAAAACC
>NW_015092066.1:84003-90619 GCF_001431845.1 Calidris pugnax | reverse complement strand
TCTTCGCACACTGAGGGCACTGCGGGAGTCTCGGAGACAGCCTTCACGTTCTGTGTGGGGTTACATAAATGGCAAAAATAAAAAAAAACCCAATCAGTTATTATAAATAAAACATCAAACGTTGGGTTAAGGTCCTAACAGAGGCTGCGTTGAAGCAAGTGCAGCTCAGAAAGCCCCCCACATCCTGGGCTGCATCCCCAGCAGCGTGGCCAGCAGGGCCAGGGGGGGGATTCTGCCCCTCTGCTCCGCTCTGGGGAGACACCCCCCACCCAGTGCTGCCTCCAGCTCTGGGGCCACCAACATCAGAAGGACATGGAGCTGTTGGAGCGGGGCCAGAGGAGGCCACCATGGAGATGCTGGGAGGGCTGGAGCCCCTCTGCTGGGAGGACAGGCTGAGAGAGTTGGGGGGGTTCAGCCTGGAGAAGAGAAGGCTCCAGGGAGACCTTAGAGCCCCTTCCAGTCCCTCAAGGCGGGGGCTCCAGGAAAGCTGGGGAGGGACTCTTGATGAGGGAGGGGAGCCCTAGGACAAGGGGGAAGGGTTTGACACTGAATTTGACCCTGAAAGAGGGGAGATGGAGATGAGATGTGGGGAAGAACTTCTTTGCTGTGAGGGTGGTGAGAGCCTGGCCCAGGTTGTCCAGAGAAGCTGTGGCTGCCCCATCCCTGGAGGGGTTCAAGGTTGGAGGGGTTTTGGAGCAACCTGGTCTGGTGGGAGGTGTCCCTGCCCAGGGCCATGGGGTGGAACTCAATGATCTTTAAGGTCCCTCCCAACCCAAACCATTCTATGATTCTCTTGCCTGTCCCCTTTCACAACAGTGAAATAAGTGATATTTCCATTGTTTGGGGGTAGATGTGCTCCAGGAAGGGCTGGAAGACACACACCCCCTGCTCAGAGCCCAGGGGAGAGAGACCTGTGTGCCCACAAGTGCATCAGAGACATCAGCCTCACATTGCCCTCCACCCCTGTGCAAGAGGGAAAGCCCTTGTGTACGACACCCAGAGATCCCACCATGACATTTGGGCCTCTGGACTGTTCAGAAGTGTTTGCTGGCAGGAGAAGAAGCTCCTTGGCTGTGAGTCTCCCATGCGGTGCGACGTCTTTGTGAGAAATCTAAAAAGGGTGTAATTTTCTGGCGCTGTATTTCTCTTGCTGTAATTATTGCTTTTAATCACCTCATTACCCAGCGCAGAAAGGAGCTGAAGGCTGCAGGTAGCAGCGCAGTGGGGTGAAGGCACACCAAGGCTTCAGGCTGTGTTTTTTCACCCTGTGCCTTGGGGCATTAGTATTAGCTCCCCCGAGGACCAGCTTCCCAGCAGAAAATCAAAAGCCACACGAAGAGGGAGCAGGAGAAATACAGCAGCAGCAGGAAGAACCCTCATGGCCCAGCACTACCATGGGTGAGAGCACCATCAGCTGGAGAAGCTTTGTCCAGGCGAGCTAATGAGGCATGAACGTAGAACTGTAGAATCACAGATCTCTGGACCTGCTCCAGCACCTCGATGTCTTTTTTATGGTAGGGGGCCCAAAACTGGACACAGTACTCGAGGTGAGGCCTCACCAGTGCCAAGTACAGGGGGACGATCACCTCTCGGGCCCTACTCGCCACGCTGTTCCTGATGCAGGTCAGGAGAAGAAGCTCCTTGGCTGTCAGTCTCCCATGCAGTGCGACGTCTTTGTGAGAAATCTAAAAAGGGTGTAATTTTCTGGCGCTGTATTTCTCTTGCTGTAATTATTGCTTTTAATCACCTCATTACCCAGCGCAGAAAGGAGCTGAAGGCTGCAGGTAGCAGCGCAGTGGGGAGAAGGCACACCAAGGCTTCAGGCTGTGTTTTTTCACTCTGTGCCTTGGGGCATTAGTATTAGTTCCCCCGAGGACCAGCTTCCCAGCAGAAAATCAAAAGCCACACGAAGAGGGAGCAGGAGAAATACAGCAGCAGCAGGAAGAACCCTCATGGCCCAGCACTACCATGGGTGAGAGCACCATCAGCTGGAGAAGCTTTGTCCAGGCGAGCTAATGAGGCATGAACGTAGAACTGTAGAATCACAGAATGATTAGAGTTGGAAGGGACCTTAAAGACCATCCAGTTCCAACCCCCTGCCCTGGGCAGGGACACCTCCCACCAGAGCAGGTTGCTCCAAGCCCCCTCCAACCTGCCCTTGAACCCCTCCAGGGATGGGGCAGCCACAGCTTCTCGGGGCAACCTGGGCCAGGCTCTCACCACCCTCACAGCAAACAAGTTCTCCTGAGATCTCATCTCAATCTCTCCTCTCTCAGTGTCAAACCATTCTCCTTGTCCTATGGCTCCCCTCCCTGATCAAGAGTCTCTCCCCAGCTTTCCTGGAGCCCCTTGAGGGAAGGGGCTCCAAGGTCTCCCTGGAACCTTCTCCACGTCCCTCATCAAGAATCCCTCCCCAGCTTTCCTGGAGCCCCTTGAGGGACTGGAAGGGGCTCCAAGGTCTCCCCGGAGCCTTCTCTTCTCCAGGCTGAACAAACCCCAACATCTCAACAGAGTCCTGAGCTCTCCTGGTCTCTCCACATCCTCCTGTGTCCTGTAACCACAGCGAGATGATAAACCACGAGCTGCTGTTTCAGGGAGTGCACAGAAGAGCAGGTAATGGCCTTTGTGACCGGCCTTACCTCCGTGCGTCTGATGCAGATGCACCCATAAATCATCATAAAATGCTGCACGCAGGGGAAAACTGCCACCTCCTGCCCTCTGCTTATTTCCTGGAGCCTGAAAGCTGATTAAGAATCACTTACTTAAGCTGATGGGTTTCAAGTGATACTGCCAGGGCAAACTGCTCGCCTCCAACTGCCCATTAAAGTTTCCATTTACGTACCTTGCCGAGAGCCGTAGGGCCGGGGTGTGAGCCGCTGGAATGACCTCTGTTAGCAGCCACTCAGTTCATTAAATAGTAAAGAGCCGAACAATTTCCAGCTAAATAGCACACCGAGCCTCCTTATTTCATTTCCTGTTCTTAAAGGAAGTATAAATTATTTACTGATGTGCTTAAAGTCCGTTAAGCGAACCCAGGCGGCGCGGCAAAATCTTGTTTACCGGGGCAGATGCCCAAAGGTAAGTGTTGGAGCAAGGGATGCATTTGTCACCAGCCACGAAAATTTCACTGAATTTCACTGAATTTTTAGAGTTGGAAGGGACCATAGAGATCATCTAGTCCAACTCCCCTGCTGAAGCAGGACCACCCAGAGCTTGTCAGAGCATGTTACTCAGGAGCATCCAGGTGGGGCTTGAAAATCTCCAAGGAAGGGGACTCCACACCCTCCCTGGGCAGCCTGTTCCAGGGCTCTGTCACCCTCACCGTGAAGAAGTTTCTCCTCATATTTGAGTGGAACCTCTTCTGTTCCAACTTGTGCCCGTTGCCCCTCGTCCTCTCACTGGGAACCACTGAAAAGAGTCTGGCTCCCTCCTCTTTCAACCCTCCCTTGAGATACTTGTCAGCATTGATAAGGTCTCCCCTCAGCCTTCTCTTCTCCAGACTAAAGAGTCCCAGCTCTCTCAGTCTTTCTTCATAAGGCCAACGATTTATCAGCTTTAATCGAGGTAATGGGCCAGGATTACGATCGAACCAGGCTGGTGGGTCGCATTCCTGTGCTTCGGCTCGTGGCTCGGTGATGGGTTAAGCCCAGATAATTTCTGGTGCAGAACTCTGCAGTTTGCCCGTTCGTACGTTTAAGGGGTGTTGATTTTTCAAGCCTTGTCACTCAAAAGCTTTAACCACCTTCTCCCGTGGGTGAAGTCTCCTCCTGGAGATGGACGCGCGCGTTTCCGGAGCTGCATTTCACTAGACCACAGTTATTTGTCCTTAGCGTAGAACTGAGCTGTTTCTGCCCCAGTTTCAATCCTGCTCTTGGATTCCTTTAGGTGGCTGCAGGGGAGGAGAGACACCTGGGGTAGCTGAATTCCCTCTCTGCCTGGATACACAGCACCCTTTCCCCTCCCTGCTCGAAATGACCTTCCACCGCTGGACCTAGTCCCTCGTGTTCTTGCCAAGCCAAGAAACAGTAAATCCTCCTGCCTGTGAAATGTTTACAAAAAGCCTGTAAACGTGGCCCTGACTTCTGCTCCTCCTGGCTGTTGGTTCCAACTCCATCTCACCCCGCTCTGATGGGCTCCTTCGGGCTGCTCCATGAGGGAAAAGGGCTCTCCAGAGCAGAGTTTGGGCTCCCTCTAAGGTGACCGGCTCCATGGGGGCAGGAGACATTTCTCAGGAGGTTCTCCAGAAGAGTTGTAACTCGGTGAGGGTTTTTTTTAACAGACACAGCCATTCGACTCGAACAGTAGCAGCTGCTCCAACTGCAGCAATAAACTCTAATACTCCAGCTCTGGCAATAAAACTCCCATCTGAGTCAGATTTTACAAATGCTTTGCAACTGGTGCTTCCAATTCGTCATATCTCTACTTGAATTACTTTCCAGGACAGGTCCCCATTCATTTCATGCAACCTATCTCCTCTTGTCCATCTCTAGCCCGGGTTTCATTTTCCACAGCTACTCACTGGGAAAATTCATCAGCTCTACGACGCGTCTGATGAAATTGCTCATTGCTGGGATGGAGATTTGGATGGTTTTTGTTCTTTTCTAGGCCTGTATAAAAAGGTGGTGGGACGTAGGCTGAACTTGGAGCACAGAGCTTGGTCTTGTTTCTTGGAGTTCCATCAGGGCCTGGGAGTTTTGGAAGGGTGGTGGGCTCTTGGGAGTGTGGGCCAAGCAGCCTGTCCCTCTGAGGGTGGTGATAGCCTAGTTTTGGGACTGCTCACAGGTCATGGTGGGACCTGCTCACAGCGGCATCCTATGGACACAAGGTTGAGTAGATGCCTCAACCCATTGGGTCTCGTGCCCTGTCCTGGCAGCTGGCCCTCATCCCGGATGGGCAAAATTGATGGAAACAAATCTGAATGATGTGTCTGAACAGATACTCATCCAAGGATTTTGGATTGCTTGTGCTCAAATTACTCTGTTTCAGGGGAACGGCTCCTTTCTCAATGAAACACTCCATGAGGAGGTTGCTCGGCACCTTCCATTAGGGAGGTGAAGAGAGCTTCTGCCCTTGCCTTCTTGTAGATGTCATCCTGGTCCCCTCCTCTGGTCCTGGCAGCCCTGATCTGCCGTGATGCAGCTCCTGGCTCACAGCAGGACTTCAGCTTGGGCTGAGGTTTCTGCTCTGTTTCCCATACCAGACATTCTCCCCTGGGTCTACCCCCTCACAGGAGGGCTTCCTCGCCACTGAGAATGTGGTTGGGAGCTGAGTGGCCTGTCTATTTTTTTTTCTCCTCCTTTATATGATTTGGTTATTCCTGTAATAGCGATCATCAGATTTCTTGCTGCTGGGGGCAGCTCTTCCCTTGCAGAGGCCATCTTCGTCCTCCTCAATAAATTTAGATCCAGATGGATCCTTCCAAGCAGCCACCCTTTCCATTTAACCAGTTCCATCCCTACAGCTTCGAGCTGACAAGCTCAGCTGCTACAAAAGGGGTGTTTTAGGGGCAGGAGTGACATCCCTCTAACCCCCCAAAAAACTTCTTGGGGAAGGAGGTGCATCCTCAGAGCCAGAGGTCGGAAGAGGACTTTTTGGGGTCTGCTGTGGATGGAGACAAGGTCTCTGCTGAGGCTGTCGGAATCCCCCCGCAGGGTGGCCCCGAGGACTGCGCCACGGCTTGTTTTCACAGGGAGAGAAATCAGAAGAAACGGGCTCCTGCAAGGGTGGTTTCTGAACTCCTCAGGCATATCCAGAGAGGCGACAGGTCCGTCCTGTCCTGGGACCCATTTTGTGACCCTAAATCCCCCAGGAGTCAGAGCTCGGGGGACCTCAGGACCGAGGTTTTACCTCGCTTCCCTCCCTCTCCTGAAATTCAGTTTGCATCTTGCTGTGCGAGCGCAGGTGGAAGAGGCTGGATCTGGCTGGGACTGTCCCATGTCACTACAAAATAGCTGTCCCGGCATGGTGGGAAGGGGCAGACCCTGTGCTGCTCCCCGTACCCACCTGTCTGGGTGCAGTTTTGATGTCCCCAAGGCTGTTTCCCTGATGCTTTCTTCCTTTGCAGAGCCAGCACGGTGCCTGCAGGATCTCCTTGCAGCGCCGGCCTCATTTTGCCACCCTCAGTAAGTTCGCAGACGACACCAAGCTGGGTGGCAGTGTTGATCTGCTGGAGGGTGGAGAGGCTCTGCAGAGAGATCTCGACAGGCTGGATCGATGGGCTGAGACCAACAGGATGAGGTTCAACAAGGCCAAGTGCCAAGTCCTGCACTTGGGTCACACCAACCCCCTGCAGTGCTACAGGCTGGGGGCAGAGTGGCTGGAGCTGCCGGGCAGAAAAGGACCTGGGGGTGTTGGTCGACTGTCGGCTGAACATGAGCCAGCAGTGTGCCCAGGTGGCCAAGAAGGCCAACAGCATCCTGGCCTGTATCAAGAACAGTGTGGCGAGTAGAGCCCGAGAGGTGATCGTCCCCCTGTACTCAGCACTGGTGAGGCCCCACCTCGAGTACTGTGTCCAATTTTGGGCCCCCAACCACAAGAGGGACATTGAGGTGCTGGAGCGGGTCCAGAGAAGGGCAACGAAGCTGGTGAGGGGTCTGGAGCACAAGTCTTACGAGGA
>NW_015092066.1:73297-76640 GCF_001431845.1 Calidris pugnax | reverse complement strand
GCATTTGTCACCAGCCACGAAAATTTCACTGAATTTCACTGAATTTTTAGAGTTGGAAGGGACCATAGAGATCATCTAGTCCAACTCCCCTGCTGAAGCAGGACCACCCAGAGCTTGTCAGAGCATGTTACTCAGGAGCATCCAGGTGGGGCTTGAAAATCTCCAAGGAAGGGGACTCCACACCCTCCCTGGGCAGCCTGTTCCAGGGCTCTGTCACCCTCACCGTGAAGAAGTTTCTCCTCATATTTGAGTGGAACCTCTTCTGTTCCAACTTGTGCCCGTTGCCCCTCGTCCTCTCACTGGGAACCACTGAAAAGAGTCTGGCTCCCTCCTCTTTCAACCCTCCCTTGAGATACTTGTCAGCATTGATAAGGTCTCCCCTCAGCCTTCTCTTCTCCAGACTAAAGAGTCCCAGCTCTCTCAGTCTTTCTTCATAAGGCCAACGATTTATCAGCTTTAATCGAGGTAATGGGCCAGGATTACGATCGAACCAGGCTGGTGGGTCGCATTCCTGTGCTTCGGCTCGTGGCTCGGTGATGGGTTAAGCCCAGATAATTTCTGGTGCAGAACTCTGCAGTTTGCCCGTTCGTACGTTTAAGGGGTGTTGATTTTTCAAGCCTTGTCACTCAAAAGCTTTAACCACCTTCTCCCGTGGGTGAAGTCTCCTCCTGGAGATGGACGCGCGCGTTTCCGGAGCTGCATTTCACTAGACCACAGTTATTTGTCCTTAGCGTAGAACTGAGCTGTTTCTGCCCCAGTTTCAATCCTGCTCTTGGATTCCTTTAGGTGGCTGCAGGGGAGGAGAGACACCTGGGGTAGCTGAATTCCCTCTCTGCCTGGATACACAGCACCCTTTCCCCTCCCTGCTCGAAATGACCTTCCACCGCTGGACCTAGTCCCTCGTGTTCTTGCCAAGCCAAGAAACAGTAAATCCTCCTGCCTGTGAAATGTTTACAAAAAGCCTGTAAACGTGGCCCTGACTTCTGCTCCTCCTGGCTGTTGGTTCCAACTCCATCTCACCCCGCTCTGATGGGCTCCTTCGGGCTGCTCCATGAGGGAAAAGGGCTCTCCAGAGCAGAGTTTGGGCTCCCTCTAAGGTGACCGGCTCCATGGGGGCAGGAGACATTTCTCAGGAGGTTCTCCAGAAGAGTTGTAACTCGGTGAGGGTTTTTTTTAACAGACACAGCCATTCGACTCGAACAGTAGCAGCTGCTCCAACTGCAGCAATAAACTCTAATACTCCAGCTCTGGCAATAAAACTCCCATCTGAGTCAGATTTTACAAATGCTTTGCAACTGGTGCTTCCAATTCGTCATATCTCTACTTGAATTACTTTCCAGGACAGGTCCCCATTCATTTCATGCAACCTATCTCCTCTTGTCCATCTCTAGCCCGGGTTTCATTTTCCACAGCTACTCACTGGGAAAATTCATCAGCTCTACGACGCGTCTGATGAAATTGCTCATTGCTGGGATGGAGATTTGGATGGTTTTTGTTCTTTTCTAGGCCTGTATAAAAAGGTGGTGGGACGTAGGCTGAACTTGGAGCACAGAGCTTGGTCTTGTTTCTTGGAGTTCCATCAGGGCCTGGGAGTTTTGGAAGGGTGGTGGGCTCTTGGGAGTGTGGGCCAAGCAGCCTGTCCCTCTGAGGGTGGTGATAGCCTAGTTTTGGGACTGCTCACAGGTCATGGTGGGACCTGCTCACAGCGGCATCCTATGGACACAAGGTTGAGTAGATGCCTCAACCCATTGGGTCTCGTGCCCTGTCCTGGCAGCTGGCCCTCATCCCGGATGGGCAAAATTGATGGAAACAAATCTGAATGATGTGTCTGAACAGATACTCATCCAAGGATTTTGGATTGCTTGTGCTCAAATTACTCTGTTTCAGGGGAACGGCTCCTTTCTCAATGAAACACTCCATGAGGAGGTTGCTCGGCACCTTCCATTAGGGAGGTGAAGAGAGCTTCTGCCCTTGCCTTCTTGTAGATGTCATCCTGGTCCCCTCCTCTGGTCCTGGCAGCCCTGATCTGCCGTGATGCAGCTCCTGGCTCACAGCAGGACTTCAGCTTGGGCTGAGGTTTCTGCTCTGTTTCCCATACCAGACATTCTCCCCTGGGTCTACCCCCTCACAGGAGGGCTTCCTCGCCACTGAGAATGTGGTTGGGAGCTGAGTGGCCTGTCTATTTTTTTTTCTCCTCCTTTATATGATTTGGTTATTCCTGTAATAGCGATCATCAGATTTCTTGCTGCTGGGGGCAGCTCTTCCCTTGCAGAGGCCATCTTCGTCCTCCTCAATAAATTTAGATCCAGATGGATCCTTCCAAGCAGCCACCCTTTCCATTTAACCAGTTCCATCCCTACAGCTTCGAGCTGACAAGCTCAGCTGCTACAAAAGGGGTGTTTTAGGGGCAGGAGTGACATCCCTCTAACACCCCAAAAAACTTCTTGGGGAAGGAGGTGCATCCTCAGAGCCAGAGGTCGGAAGAGGACTTTTTGGGGTCTGCTGTGGATGGAGACAAGGTCTCTGCTGAGGCTGTCGGAATCCCCCCGCAGCGTGGCCCCGAGGACTGCGCCACGGCTTGTTTTCACAGGGAGAGAAATCAGAAGAAACGGGCTCCTGCAAGGGTGGTTTCTGAACTCCTCAGGCATATCCAGAGAGGCGACAGGTCCGTCCTGTCCTGGGACCCATTTTGTGACCCTAAATCCCCCAGGAGTCAGAGCTCGGGGGACCTCAGGACCGAGGTTTTACCTCGCTTCCCTCCCTCTCCTGAAATTCAGTTTGCATCTTGCTGTGCGAGCGCAGGTGGAAGAGGCTGGATCTGGCTGGGACTGTCCCATGTCACTACAAAATAGCTGTCCCGGCATGGTGGGAAGGGGCAGACCCTGTGCTGCTCCCCGTACCCACCTGTCTGGGTGCAGTTTTGATGTCCCCAAGGCTGTTTCCCTGATGTTTTCTTCCTTTGCAGAGCCAGCACAGTGCCTGCAAGATCTCCTTGCAGCACCGGTGTCATTTTGCCACCCTCAGTAAGTTCGCAGATGACACCAAGCTGGGTGGCAGTGTTGATCTGCTGGAGGGTGGAGAGGCTCTGCAGAGAGATCTCGACAGGCTGGATGGGTGGGCTGAGACCAACGGGATGAGGTTCAACAAGGCCAAGTGCCAAGTCCTGCACTTGGGTCACAACAACCCCAGCAGTGTGCCCAGGTGGCCAAGAAAGCCAACAGCATCCTGGCCTGTATCAGGAACAGCGTGGTGAGTAGGGCCCGAGAGGTGATTGTCCCCCTGTACTGGGCACTGGTGAGGCCTCACCTTGAGTACTGTGTCCAGTTTTGGGCCCCCTACCATA
>NW_015092066.1:53617-70540 GCF_001431845.1 Calidris pugnax | reverse complement strand
GCATTTGTCACCAGCCACGAAAATTTCACTGAATTTCACTGAATTTTTAGAGTTGGAAGGGACCATAGAGATCATCTAGTCCAACTCCCCTGCTGAAGCAGGACCACCCAGAGCTTGTCAGAGCATGTTACTCAGGAGCATCCAGGTGGGGCTTGAAAATCTCCAAGGAAGGGGACTCCACACCCTCCCTGGGCAGCCTGTTCCAGGGCTCTGTCACCCTCACCGTGAAGAAGTTTCTCCTCATATTTGAGTGGAACCTCTTCTGTTCCAACTTGTGCCCGTTGCCCCTCGTCCTCTCACTGGGAACCACTGAAAAGAGTCTGGCTCCCTCCTCTTTCAACCCTCCCTTGAGATACTTGTCAGCATTGATAAGGTCTCCCCTCAGCCTTCTCTTCTCCAGACTAAAGAGTCCCAGCTCTCTCAGTCTTTCTTCATAAGGCCAACGATTTATCAGCTTTAATCGAGGTAATGGGCCAGGATTACGATCGAACCAGGCTGGTGGGTCGCATTCCTGTGCTTCGGCTCGTGGCTCGGTGATGGGTTAAGCCCAGATAATTTCTGGTGCAGAACTCTGCAGTTTGCCCGTTCGTACGTTTAAGGGGTGTTGATTTTTCAAGCCTTGTCACTCAAAAGCTTTAACCACCTTCTCCCGTGGGTGAAGTCTCCTCCTGGAGATGGACGCGCGCGTTTCCGGAGCTGCATTTCACTAGACCACAGTTATTTGTCCTTAGCGTAGAACTGAGCTGTTTCTGCCCCAGTTTCAATCCTGCTCTTGGATTCCTTTAGGTGGCTGCAGGGGAGGAGAGACACCTGGGGTAGCTGAATTCCCTCTCTGCCTGGATACACAGCACCCTTTCCCCTCCCTGCTCGAAATGACCTTCCACCGCTGGACCTAGTCCCTCGTGTTCTTGCCAAGCCAAGAAACAGTAAATCCTCCTGCCTGTGAAATGTTTACAAAAAGCCTGTAAACGTGGCCCTGACTTCTGCTCCTCCTGGCTGTTGGTTCCAACTCCATCTCACCCCGCTCTGATGGGCTCCTTCGGGCTGCTCCATGAGGGAAAAGGGCTCTCCAGAGCAGAGTTTGGGCTCCCTCTAAGGTGACCGGCTCCATGGGGGCAGGAGACATTTCTCAGGAGGTTCTCCAGAAGAGTTGTAACTCGGTGAGGGTTTTTTTTAACAGACACAGCCATTCGACTCGAACAGTAGCAGCTGCTCCAACTGCAGCAATAAACTCTAATACTCCAGCTCTGGCAATAAAACTCCCATCTGAGTCAGATTTTACAAATGCTTTGCAACTGGTGCTTCCAATTCGTCATATCTCTACTTGAATTACTTTCCAGGACAGGTCCCCATTCATTTCATGCAACCTATCTCCTCTTGTCCATCTCTAGCCCGGGTTTCATTTTCCACAGCTACTCACTGGGAAAATTCATCAGCTCTACGACGCGTCTGATGAAATTGCTCATTGCTGGGATGGAGATTTGGATGGTTTTTGTTCTTTTCTAGGCCTGTATAAAAAGGTGGTGGGACGTAGGCTGAACTTGGAGCACAGAGCTTGGTCTTGTTTCTTGGAGTTCCATCAGGGCCTGGGAGTTTTGGAAGGGTGGTGGGCTCTTGGGAGTGTGGGCCAAGCAGCCTGTCCCTCTGAGGGTGGTGATAGCCTAGTTTTGGGACTGCTCACAGGTCATGGTGGGACCTGCTCACAGCGGCATCCTATGGACACAAGGTTGAGTAGATGCCTCAACCCATTGGGTCTCGTGCCCTGTCCTGGCAGCTGGCCCTCATCCCGGATGGGCAAAATTGATGGAAACAAATCTGAATGATGTGTCTGAACAGATACTCATCCAAGGATTTTGGATTGCTTGTGCTCAAATTACTCTGTTTCAGGGGAACGGCTCCTTTCTCAATGAAACACTCCATGAGGAGGTTGCTCGGCACCTTCCATTAGGGAGGTGAAGAGAGCTTCTGCCCTTGCCTTCTTGTAGATGTCATCCTGGTCCCCTCCTCTGGTCCTGGCAGCCCTGATCTGCCGTGATGCAGCTCCTGGCTCACAGCAGGACTTCAGCTTGGGCTGAGGTTTCTGCTCTGTTTCCCATACCAGACATTCTCCCCTGGGTCTACCCCCTCACAGGAGGGCTTCCTCGCCACTGAGAATGTGGTTGGGAGCTGAGTGGCCTGTCTATTTTTTTTTCTCCTCCTTTATATGATTTGGTTATTCCTGTAATAGCGATCATCAGATTTCTTGCTGCTGGGGGCAGCTCTTCCCTTGCAGAGGCCATCTTCGTCCTCCTCAATAAATTTAGATCCAGATGGATCCTTCCAAGCAGCCACCCTTTCCATTTAACCAGTTCCATCCCTACAGCTTCGAGCTGACAAGCTCAGCTGCTACAAAAGGGGTGTTTTAGGGGCAGGAGTGACATCCCTCTAACACCCCAAAAAACTTCTTGGGGAAGGAGGTGCATCCTCAGAGCCAGAGGTCGGAAGAGGACTTTTTGGGGTCTGCTGTGGATGGAGACAAGGTCTCTGCTGAGGCTGTCGGAATCCCCCCGCAGGGTGGCCCCGAGGACTGCGCCACGGCTTGTTTTCACAGGGAGAGAAATCAGAAGAAACGGGCTCCTGCAAGGGTGGTTTCTGAACTCCTCAGGCATATCCAGAGAGGCGACAGGTCCGTCCTGTCCTGGGACCCATTTTGTGACCCTAAATCCCCCAGGAGTCTGAGCTCAGGGGGCCCCAGGACCGAGGTTTTACCTCGCTTCCCTCCCTCTCCCGAAATTCGGTTTGCATCTTGCTGTGTGGAAGAGGCTGGATCTGGCTGGGATTGTCCCATGTCACTACAAAATAGCTGTCCTGGCACGGTGGGAAGGGGCAGACCCTGTGCTGCTCCCCGTACTCACCTTTCCAGGTGAGGTTTTGATGTCCCCAAGGCTGTTTCCCTGATGTTTTCTTCCTTTGCAGAGCCAGCACAGTGCCTGCAAGATCTCCTTGCAGCACCGGTGTCATTTTGCCACCCTCAGTAAGTTCGCAGAAACAAGATGATCTTTAAGGTCCCTTCCAACCTAGAAGATTCTGTGATTCTGTGATTCTGTGAAAGCAGCAGTGGTGGCACTTGAGGACCTTCCCAGGCAGGACATTTTCTCCCAACACCATCCTTTGCTGTTGCACCAGGGAAAGCACAGGCGGATCCCAAAATCCAGCCTGCCTGTAAGATGGAAAAGCTGCTGGCTGTCCTGGCCCCTTCACTGCAAACGGCTGCCAGCCCCTCATGGATGCTCTGAACAGGAGCCAGGTTCCCGGGGAGAAAACGCGGGGATGCCGGTTTAATTGAGCCTGTTCAATGGCCTTTGGCTGCCATAAACCATGTCGCTGTCTGGGCAATGAAAGGAGCTGGGGGGAGGCAGGAAAGCTCCTGATTCCCGGACCTGCTCCAAGCTGGCATCCCCCACGGCGAGGAAACCCCCCGGCACCTGCAAGGGGCCCTCGTCGGGGGCACAAGAGGGTCCATGATGCCACCAAGTGCCACGTCTTGGGGGTAACGTCCCTCTCGTGCAGCCCCTGCTTTTGTTCCTGCCCAGGGAACCCATGTTACAAGTCCAAGAGGAGATCTGAGTGTTGGAGGTGGGGGCTGCAGCGGGGGTTATGGAATCATAGAATGGTCGAGGCTGGAAGGGACCTTTCAGATCATCGAGTCCAACCATCAACCCAACACTGACAAACCCACCACTGACCCATGGCCCTCAGCACCACGTCTGCCCGGCTTTTAAACGCCTCCAGGGATGGTGACTCCACCACTGCCCTGGGCAGCCTCTGTCAAGGCTTCACAACCCTTTCGGTGAAGAAATTGTTCCAAATATCCATCCTAAACCTACCCTGGCACAACTTGAGGCTGTTTCCTCTTGTCCCATGGCCTGTTCCTTGGGAGAAGGAGAAGAGACCGACCCCCTCTGGTTACACTCTCCTTTCAGGGAGTTGGAGAGAGCCAGAAGGTCTCCCCTCAGCCTCCTGTTCTCCAGGCTCAACACCCCCAGCTCCCTCAGCTGCTCCTCACCAGATTTGTGCTCCAGACCCCTCACCAGCTCCGTTGCCCTTCTCTGGACATGCTCCAGCAACTCAAGGTCCTTCCTGTAAGGAGGGTCCCAAAACTGGACCCAGCCCTCGAGGTGGGGCCTCCCCAGTGCCCAGTACAGGAGGACAATCACTTCCCTGATCTTACTCACCACACTGGTACCAGTTGGGGGCAGATGGGAGGCCGAGAGTGCCCATCCCATGCCTGGGAGCCAGGTGGAGTGTCCCAAGTGGAGCCATACCTGGTGGCTGCATCGTTGTGGCAGCTTATGGGGACTAACCCCAGGTCCTCAGCAGTGGGATAAGGCCAGCCTCTGCTGCAGAACTGGGATCACTGGTGCCTTCCCGACCAGCTCACAGCATCACAGAATGATCCAGTCCAACCTGCCAGAGCAGGTCCACCCAGAGCAGGTCCCACAGGAACGTGTCCAGGTGGGGTTTGAATGTCTCCAGAGGAGGAGACTCCACCACCTCTCTGGGCAGCCTCTGCCAGGGCTCTGCCACCCTCAAAGTCAAGAAGTTCCTCCTCATGTTTAGGTGGAACTTCTTAAATTCACCTTCATCCCTTTCTCATCTGAGGAAGGATACTGAGGGATATGGTGCAGGGGAGGACTTTGTAGAGTAGGGCAGATGGTTGGACTCGATGATCCCAAGGGTCTCTTCCAACCTGAATGATTCTATGATTCTATGATCCCACTCCTGAATGACGGGGAAGCCAAGGGCACTGCTCTGAGGACGCAGCCAGGGACCCGTTCCTTTTGCTGCCACAACCCCAAGGGGTTTTCCATCCATTTGGGCCTCGGGGACAAAAGGGGCTTCCTTTGCCAGACCAGATTTGAGCTCTGTGGGGTGAGAGGTGTGGGCAAGTCACAGCTTTTTTGGGAGCAGAGATGAATCCATCCCCATTTGGATGCAGACAGCATCTCGGAGCATCCCCACGTATCTCTGGGAGCCGCGCTGGCTGCCTTGGGTCGCAGACGGGGATGGCTGGAGATGAGGGAGGAATCCCACGTTGCTATTTGTGGAAGGGACTGAAATGTTCCCAGCTGGGAAGGCTGGGGCTCGGAGCCCGCTGGCTTAACCAGGCCACGTCTAGGGGGGAGAGGGGACATTCCCTTGCTGCCTAACGCCACCCAGGCCCCTGCTTTGTACCAGGGTGCAGCTTGACCCCGGCTCTGGTTGTCAATTCTGACCCTGAAATGCTGACACAACACATAGTTTCTCCTTAATAGGGCATGGAAAAGGCGATGCACGTCAGGGCCAGGCTTTTTGCTAATGTTGTGCCTTTCCCTGTCTTTATACGATCCAGAAATACATGGGTTGAGTCCCTCCTGGGTAAACTCAGCCTAAAAAAAATAAGATGATCTTGGGCAGATACTTCCTGCTCTGGAAGTATCATGGTCCCAAGCTGGAAAGCAGTGAACAGAGTGGGTTTTGTGCAGGTTAGGAGGGTCTTTGCTTAAAAGTTGTTTGAGACCCTGGTTAAGGGGTTCTTGGGTTAATGGGTTCTCCCTGCACAGAGATATCCTCAGCCACTTCTCCAAAGCTGGTGCCTGATGGTCTGGCATTACCCTGGGGTGAGGACCTCAAACACAGATGTCCCCTCAACTTGGTACAGTGCAGGGAGAGTGGATTCTCCAAGTGTGACCCCAAACCTGACCACTTTTGTGGTCTTTTGAGCAAGATGTTTCTGCCTGGTCCCATCCCCCAGCTGCAATTTGCTGCCCTCGGTGCTCACGAGCTGCTGTGGAGCTGGGCTGGAGCAGGGAAACGAGCAGGGCTTTAAATAACCTCCTCCAAAATATATGTGTGTTTGTGTTGGATCGTTTCAGGGAGCTGGTTGACAGCCGGGCTCCAGAAACAGCGGGATGGGCCAGGGAGAGGGGGGGGAGGAAGGGGCAGGGGTGAGGGAGGAAAGAGGGGAGCTCCTCTAAACCTCTTCCCTGCCAGGGAAAATGCGATACTGCACCATGCTGGGGGAAAAAAGGAAAGATTTCCTCAAAGCTGAGATTTCTCCTGCTCATCTTGTGTCTCAGCGATGGGGAAAGGTCACTGGATGCTTGATTGCATCCAGTGCAGAAACACTGTGTTGGTCGGTCCTATGGTCCATCCAGATGGATTAGGGATGATCGAGGTACGTCCCTGGCCTGTTGGCTTTAGTATCTCCTCACAAGGTCCCTTTAGTATCTCCTCACCCTGTCCCCTTTTCCTACCTGCTTTAAATCCTGGGCATCCTCCCGACCTCCCCTGCAGCTCTGCCACGGCTTCCTGCAGCCCAACGGCCCCAGCTCCTCCAGAGGATGAGGCTCAGCAGGTTCCTCAAGGGATCAGTTCAGAAAACATGGTGAGGAGCAACCTGCAGGCTTAAATGAAGGAGATACAAATTAGGGTGCCTTACATCCAGGCCAATTTGTTGCAGATACAGGCTTGGGTGAAGTGATGTTGGTGATTTATACAGCGCTAGGAAGGGACCAGCACCTCTTCTGCCACCTGGACATGAGCTGGCTTTGTCTGTGTCCAGGGATGCAGCTGGAGAAGAGCACCAGGAGCTCCAAGAGCACCTAAGCAGACTTCTGTCCACACTACGTCAGCCCAGTCTGCACCCCGGGGCCCTCAGTGACCCTCAAATCCATCCATGATCAACCTGGCTCCAGCCTGGCCACAGCCTCAGTCCCTGCAGGAAAAGATCGGGAAGAGATCGATGGCACCTAATTTTAACCTGTGGCGCCTAATTTTAACCAAGAGGAAGTCCCTGTTGAGAACAAAGCTGCTGGAGCCCATGGACAGGAACTGGCACTTGAGAAGCATGGAGATGAAACAAGGATGGGGCCACCAGAGAGACCACTGATGTAAACGTGTTTTGGCAGCCCAAGAGCAAGAGCAGAGGACAGCAGACACAATCAGAGCAGGAAAAGGGGACAGGGATGAGGGACAGCGTGTCCTGCTGTGTCCCTTCTCTCTGGAGGGGGTGAGGAGAGAGGTCAAAGGGTGAAGGACAGCCAAGCTTGGACAGGCCCAGAGAGAGGGGAAGGAGTTGGCTGAGGGCAGGGCGTGATGGGTGGACACACCAGGAGTGAGGGAAAGGTGTTTGGTGACAATAAGAGGCAGCAAAGTGGGCCATGGGCTGCTCCAGACGGGCTGTGTCTCACCAATAGCTCCATCATCCCTCAAATCCTGGACAAATGAATCCCTGGGGAAGAGAGAAGCAGGAGGAGAGGAGAGACATGAAGCTTTTCCCGCCCTGGAAACTGTCTCCACTGACATCTAGTGGCAAAACACTCCTTTTCTGGTAAAGAGGAGAGGTGGCTCCTCCAGACGCTGCTGCCTCCCCCCGTTGCACCCCACAGGAGATGTTGGGGTGGGTGTTTGATGGAGAGATGCTTTCCCAGCGCTCTACTGGTCATACTGGTGTTCTGGGAGAGAGCTTAAACACGGCTGGTCATCCTCAGCCACGCTCCCAAGTGGATTCAGAGCGGGTGATGGAGGTCCCACTCTGCTCTGTCCTCCCTTCAAGGGTCCGTACCAGCTCCAGAGGTGCTTTCTCCACCTCACTCTTCCCACAGTGATGCTGATTGCTCCTCAGCATGTTTATGGGGACCTGCTTTTTTCTCATCAACTTTGCATGACCTGAGCAGTCCAGCCCCAAAACGGAGGCAGAGTGGGAGGTGGCTGCCTGGCAGCCTGTGGCAATGCTTCTTGTTGGGGACACAACAGCCATCAGTCATCTGATTTCGAACACTGCTGGCCCCAACCTGCAACCTGCTACTGTCAGCTACCAACAAATGAGGGAGCAGCCATGCTGGCACAGGAGAAACCTATTTGAGTTTCTTTCTGTAGCCAAAAGCCTGAAGAAAACTGAAAATATGACAAACCTGTTTGCAGCAAACACCCAGCTCCCACTGCCTTTGTCTGCTCTTCGTGGGAGGACTGTGAACAGTCAGACCCTGCTCATCATAGAATGGTTTGGGTTGGAAGGGATATTAAAGATCATTGAGTTCCAACCCCCTGCCCTGGGCAGGGACACCTCCCACCAGACCAGGTTGCTCCAAGCCCTCTCCAACCTGGCCTTGAACCCCTCCAGGGATGGGGCAGCCACAGCTTCTCGGGGCAACCTGGGCCAGGCTCTCACCACCCTCACATCAAAGAATTTCTTACTCATATCTAATCAAATCTCCCCTCATTCAGTTTAAAACCCTTCCCCTCGTCCTGTGGTTCCACTCCCTCATCAAGAGTCCTCCCCAGCTTTCCTGGAGCCCCTTGAGGGACTGGAAGGGGCTCCAAGGTCTCCCCGGAGCCTTCACTTCTCCAGGCTGAACCCCCCCAACTCTCTCAGCCTGTCCTCAAGCAGCCTCCAGCCATCTCCGTGGCCTCCTGGCCCTACTCCAACCAGTCCATGTCCCTCCTGTGGCCTCCTCTGGCCCCACTCCAACCAGTCCATGTCTCTCCTGTACATCTTCTCGAAGCTTGTATGGATTGGTAGATCTCCACCACATTTTATCTTTCCCAGGTTGAGTGCCAACCTGCACAGCTTATTTCATGCAGAGCTGAAAGAATTTCTTACTCATATCTAATCAAATCTCCCCTCATTCAGTTTAAAACCCTTCCCCTCGTCCTGTGGTTCCACTCCCTCATCAAGAGTCCTCCCCAGCTTTCCTGGAGCCCCTTGAGGGACTGGAAGGGGCTCCAAGGTCTCCCCGGAGCCTTCACTTCTCCAGGCTGAACCCCCCCAACTCTCTCAGCCTGTCCTCAAGCAGCCTCCAGCCATCTCCGTGGCCTCCTGGCCCTACTCCAACCAGTCCATGTCCCTCCTGTCTCGAAGCTTGTATGGATTGGTAGATCTCCACCACATTTTATCTTTCCCAGGTTGAGTGCCAACCTGCGCAGTTTATTTCACAGAGAGGTCCTCCCAGTCCTGTAACCATCTCTGCTCTGACCCTCTCCCAGGTTTGCTCTATCCTTTTGGAGAGAGAGGATCAGACATGCACAGTGGGCACACCACAGCATTATCTACAGAGCCATGATTTGATAATTAATTAAGTTCTGACATTTAATGTCTTATTTTGCTGCACAGACCCCTGCAGCATCCATGTAAGGAGCAGAGCTGTGCAGTGCCCCTGCCTTTGCCCATGGCTGCTCAGTTTCTTTAAAGGTTTGGGCAATGCTATCCAGAAGAAGCCTTACAGAAAGCCAAATAGCTGATTTCAACCTTTTTGCCCTTATTCCCCTGTCTTCTGGCTGCTTTCTGGGTGGTTTGCAAGGAAGGACTTCCCTTCACTGACTCTTCCCAAGCAGAATCACAGAATCATGGAATGATATGGGGTTAGAAGGGACCTCTGGAGATCATCTACTCCAACCCCTCTGCAGGTCCACCTGGAACAGGTTGCACAGGAACTTGTCCGGGTGGGGTTTGATCATCTCCAGAGAAGGAGACTCCACCACCTCTCTGGGCAGCCTCTGCCAGGGCTCTGCCACCCTCAAAGTGATGAAGTTCCTCCTGCTGTTGAGATGGAACTTCTTATGTACAAGTTTGTGCCCATTTCCTCCTGTCCTGTCCCTGGGCACCACTGAAAAAAGCCTGGCCCCATCCTCCTGACACCCACCCTTGAAGGATTTAGAGGTGTTGATCAGATCCCCCCTCAGCCTTCTCTTCTCCAGACTAAAAAGACCAAAGTCCCTCAGCCTTTTCTCAGCAGAGAGATGCTCCAGGCCCCTAATCATGTAGTAGCAGTCCATATTTACCCACTAGTGTTTTCATGTATCAGTTCTACCCGTTATTATGATTTCTAATTGAAATGGCACAACCAAACCCTTGTAACCCCCTACAATCCCTGACCTGTTTAAAAAATAGTTGCCACTTTCCCCATCTTTGGCCACCGCAGATATTTCAAGCGAGAAATCCCATTCTGCTGTTACTAATTTCAGACTTCAGAGGTGATGATACCATCATAGGAGTCAAAAAACCCCAAAGAGGGACTGCCCTGTCCTATTTACTGAATAATTTATCTTGTAGTGAGGCACCACAGCCCTGTTGCTTGAGATGCTGCGGAAACAGTAGGAAAGACCTGCAATAGTTTTAAGTTTAGAGTTAGCTATCGTCTGCATTTACAGTTAACAGTAAACAGTTAATAGCTATTGTTAAAATTTACTTAAAGCAGTGAGTTACAGGATAATAGTACAACGTCCTCTGAAAGCACAGGGGTGTTTCCCTGGACATAGCCAAATAGCCTGTCCGTGCTTTTTCACACCTTTTTCCTGATGGGTGTTTCCTTCATCTTTGACTGCCTAAAAAAGGGGGTTAAAAGGGCAGAAGTAGCCTGTTAGGAGAGGGGCTCTGTCACTGCCCTCACCTCCCACCGCCCCTCGAGCTGTGCTCCCCTCACACCTGGGGTGGCCGTGAGGGGAAGGCCTCTTTACCACCACAGTGGGCCTCCACGTAGCAAATCGGGATGGATTACCTCGCTGCCAACTTCTGTACCCGTTTATAGCGGTTTTATAGCCATTTTTATGCCGACTGCGGGCGTTCAGAGCAGCCTGGCAGGGCGGAAAATCCTCACTGACAGGGGAAGGGTTAAGCCTCCCCAACATGGCGGCGCGCTAAAGACTACATTTCCCATCGGCCCCCGCCCACCGGCCCACGTGATCCCACCGGCCCAATGGGGAGCGGCGGAAGGCGGATATAGCCCTCCCTTCCGGGCCTGCTCCTTCCTTTCCGCCGGGCGGCGCGGCTCAAGATGGCGGTGCAGATCTCCAAGAAGCGCAAGGTGAGAGCGGCCGCGTCGCGGAGCCCCTCCATATCGGCGGGGTCGTACCCGGGACGGCCCCGGGCTTCGGCGGGGCGGGACAACGGCGAGGGGATGGCGGCGGATGCGGGAGGATGGCGGCGGATGGGGCTCGGAGGCTCGGCGGGGAACATGGCGGCGGGAGGCCGGGGTGAGGGAGCGGGCCCCGGGGCTGAGGGGAACCGTGCTTTCCCCCCCGCCTCAGCCCTTTTATGGGGCTCGCACAGGGCTCTGGGCTTGTGTGCGGAGGGGAGGCAGGCAGGGGTTGTGCTGAGGGGCGCGGAGCGACGCTGGAAGCTGAGGGATTTGCTTGGTTTTTACTTTTTCTATCAGTGGAGAGAGTTTGGGTTTAGTGACTCCCCCTTTTTATAGGTCACCGAGGCCGGGAGGGTGCTGTCTTGGAGAGGGAGGGAGAGTTGGGGCCTGTGCACTATCAGGGTGGAAGCGGGAGCCTTAGCAGCAGGCCCCTGTGAGGATGGTAAAGGAATATTACCCTGAGATGCTTATACTCCTAATTATTTTGCATAAATTCTTGTTGAATCAAAATACCACCACGAGCTCTGATTTCAGCATGTAGTGTGGCTGTAGTCAGTGGTGTAGGCTCCTGCTGGAAGCGAGTTGTCTCTGGGAACTTCAGGAGAGGCTTTTATTTTTCCCTGCTGCTGCTTTTTCCTCTCTGTGAGGGGAGAGTCTTCAGGATGCACCCAGGGATCAATTCCACCCAAACTCAGACTATGAAAACCTGATGTTAAGGCTTAGTGCTTCAACAGAGCTTGACTTGGAGCCCCTCTTGTATGAGGACAGGCTGAGAGAGTTGAAGTTTTTCAGCCTGGAGAAGAGAAGGCTTCAGGGAGACCTTACAGCAGCCTTTCAGTACCTGAAGGGGCTACAGGAGAGATGGGGAGGGACTCTTGATCAGGGAGGGGAGCAATGGGATGAAGGGTAATGGTTTTGAAGTGAGAGAGGGGAGATTGAGATTAAATACTAGAAATTAATTCTTAACTGTGAGGTTGGTGAGAACCTGGAACAGGTTGCCCAGAGAAGCTGTGGCTGCCCCATCCCTGGAGGGGGTCAAGGGCACGTTGGAGGGGGCTTGGAGCAACCTGGTCTGGTGGGAGGTGTCCCTGCCCAGGGCAGGGTGGTTGGAAGGGACCTTAAAGATCATCACCTTCCAACCCCTCACCCTATGACTTGGTCTATGGAAGGGACCTTAAAGATCATCCTTTTCCAGCCCCTTATCCTATGACTTGGTCTGTTTGTTTTTCAGTTTGTCGCCGACGGTATCTTCAAAGCCGAACTGAACGAGTTTCTGACTCGTGAACTGGCTGAAGATGGCTACTCCGGCGTAGAAGTCCGGGTCACTCCAACCAGGACTGAGATTATCATACTTGCCACCAGGTAACTGAGATCCTGCTCTTGACTCACAGGCTGTAAGGGATGCTCAAGTGTAAAGTGGTAAATATTATTACAAGAAGCTACTTGTGAAAGAGATCCTGAAGTGATCTTTAGTGACGCAGCAACGTTACAACTCCTAGATAGTCTGGAAGCTCTTTGGGGCATCTACAGGCTCAGACTTGAAGACATTTTTTTAAGTTGGAAACATTTTTTTTAAGTTTTTTAAGTACTTTCTTTTTTCCAGAACCCAGAATGTCCTGGGCGAGAAGGGACGCCGCATCCGGGAGCTGACGGCTGTCGTGCAGAAGAGGTTTGGCTTCCCCGAGGGAAGCGTTGAGGTAAAACTCTCTTGGTTCAAACAGTAGTAGGTGGGTTGTGCGGTGGGTTTTTTGGCTCTGCCTGGGTGCTGTCAGCTGAAAGGTGGTTTGACTTGAAGGTAACTTGGGGTGTGTTTAACCTGTTCTCACAAAACACTCTTGCACTGAAATACAGATTGTTTTGGTATTTTGAGTGCTGTCACTTCAGCTGGTTTTCTCTGATTTCCCAACAAGGAGGAAGCAGGTGAAACTTGACTTATTTGTAAATATTTTATAGAGAATGCTGCTCTCCCAATATTGATATGATATTTAATGTTTGGGTTTCATGTGTTACTGTTAATTAGTTCATAATGCCTCTCTCCTTATAAAGAGACTGTTCTGGTGCAAAAGGATCTTTGAGATTTTTGAGTGTGATGCTGCAATGAAATAGACAGTAAACTGATACACCAGTAATTTCTGGTCTTTTAACATTTGAAATCTGGTGTCTTTCCTCTCAAACAAATTGAGGGGGAGGGAATGTGTGGCCTGGAGTATGGTGCTCACATTTATTCCTGCTCAACCAGTGTTGCTGGATCACGTTATACAGTGAAGATGGCTAATTATCACCAGCAAATGCTTAAACATCCTCAATGGCATTAACTCTGATGGAGGGCATCATAAGTTGTGAGCTCTGGGAATATCATGTGCCTGATTTTAAGTGTCTTCTGAAGCATCAAACTTTGTTCTCTTGGAGGGAGGTGTTAAATTTAAGACACCTCGCTCTCCCAGCTTTCAAAAATCAAACCTTTTCTTAGGTTTGATGTTGAGCAAACTTGGGTAACTGATCTGTTGTAAAAATTGTGTCCCAATTCTTTTGATTGTCTGGGTCCCTCTTGCCAATGATAGCTAATGTTTTGGGGCTGTTTGAAGCAGTGGATCACGTTATACAGTGAAGATGGCTAATTATCACCAGCAAATGCTTAAACATCCTCAATGGCATTAACTCTGATGGAGGGCATCATAAGTTGTGAGCTCTGGGAATATCATGTGCCTGATTTTAAGTGTCTTCTGAAGCATCAAACTTTGTTCTCTTGGAGGGAGGTGTTAAATTTAAGACACCTCGCTCTCCCAGCTTTCAAAAATCAAACCTTTTCTTAGGTTTGATGTTGAGCAAACTTGGGTAACTGATCTGTTGTAAAAATTGTGTCCCAAAGGAGGTTCTTTTGATTGTCTGGGTCCCTTTTGCCAACGATACCTAATGTTTTGGGGCTGTTTGAAGCAGCAGCTCTTTGAGACTGCACCATGGATGTTTTAAAAGTCTCCTGACTTTCTGTGGAGCATCATTTTTGGTGTGTCTCAGCTCTGCCAAGAGTAGGAGGGAGGCACCAAAAGCGTTAAGGGAGTGTAGTGTCCGAGGATAAAGCTTCTGTGTGTAAATTAGGATGGGGCATAGAGTAGTATGAAGCCCTTGTGTTCTGTTTTATTAAAAGTAGCTTGAAATACAGCCCTGTTTCTGAGTTTACTTCTGTTCCTTTGTAGCTCTATGCCGAGAAGGTGGCCACGAGAGGTCTGTGTGCGATCGCTCAGGCAGAGTCCCTGAGGTACAAGCTTCTGGGAGGTTTAGCAGTGCGTCGGTGAGTAGAGCAAGTTGAACGGTTCTGTGGAGCATCATTTTTGGTGTGTCTCAGCTCTGCCAGGAGTAGGAGGGAGGCACCAAAGGCGTTAAGGGAGTGTAGTGTCTGAGGATAAAGCTTCTGTGTGTAAATGTGGAAAGACTAACTGAACTGGGTGTAGGATGGGGCATCGAGTAGTATGAAGCCCTTGTGTTCTGTTGTATTGAAAGTAGCTTGAAATACAGCCCTGTTCCTGAGTTTACTTCTTGTTCTGTTTTATTAAAAGTAGCTTGAAATACAGCCCTGTTTCTGAGTTTACTTCTGTTCCTTTGTAGCTCTATGCCGAGAAGGTGGCCACGAGAGGTCTGTGTGCGATCGCTCAGGCAGAGTCCCTGAGGTACAAGCTTCTGGGAGGTTTAGCAGTGCGTCGGTGAGTAGAGCAAGTTGAACGGGATGGCACAGTGAGGAAATGTGGGATTCAGATTCCATTTTAAAAAAAACAAAACCCACAACTCCTTGCCAGCTCATCTGTGGTTTGAAAATTGAACCTGATAACGCTGCTCTTGGAAAGGGCAGTTCATATTTTTGATAATTCTACCATATAGAAGCTTTTTCTGTAATACATGGTTACTTTTGATAGTAATTGCTACTGGGAGGTTTAGCAGTGCGTCGGTGAGTAGAGCAAGTTGAACGGGATGGCACAGTGAGGAAATGTGGGATTCAGATTCCATTTTAAAAAAAACAAAACCCACAACTCCTTGCCAGCTCATCTGTGGTTTGAAAATTGAACCTGATAACGCTGCTCTTGGAAAGGGCAGTTCATATTTTTGATAATTCTACTATATAGAAGCTTTTTATGTAATCACAGAATCTTCTAGGTTGGAAGGGACCTTAAAGATTATCTTGTCCAACCGTCAACCTAACTGACAAAAATAGACACCCATAATAATACATGGTTACTTTTGATAGTAAGTGCTGCCCTTTAGGTGAAAAAATTTTTCCTAATATCCAGCCTGAACCTCCCCTGGCGCAACTTGAATTCAAGTTGCAATTCAAGGCGCAATTCAAATTCCATTTAAAAAAAAAACAACAAACACAACTCCTTGCCAGCTCGTCTGTGGTTTGAAAATTGAACCTGATAACGCTGCTCTTGGAAAGGGCAGTTCATATTTTTGATAATTCTACCATATAGAAGCTTTTTCTGTAATACATGGTTACTTTTGATAGTAATTGCTAGGAAATGTTTCAGACATAAAAGTTGAAGTCTTAGTGGATCAGATCACCAGTTTTCTGCCTGGTGTGTATAAAGCTTGTGTTTATTTACTTGTAAATAAACAGGTGGAAGAGTGAAATGTGATTTCAAGCCTTCTGGCTGAATTGCAGTTGAGGTGACAGTGGCCTTGCTCCCTGCATCCCTTCAGTGATGATAAGATGACCTGGCGCAACTTGAATTCAAGTTGCAATTCAAGGCGCAATTCAAATTCCATTTAAAAAAAAAACAACAAACACAACTCCTTGCCAGCTCGTCTGTGGTTTGAAAATTGAACCTGATAACGCTGCTCTTGGAAAGGGCAGTTCATATTTTTGATAATTCTACCATATAGAAGCTTTTTCTGTAATACATGGTTACTTTTGATAGTAATTGCTAGGAAATGTTTCAGACATAAAAGTTGAAGTCTTAGTGGATCAGATCACCAGTTTTCTGCCTGGTGTGTATAAAGCTTGTGTTTATTTACTTGTAAATAAACAGGTGGAAGAGTGAAATGTGATTTCAAGCCTTCTGGCTGAATTGCAGTTGAGGTGACAGTGGCCTTGCTCCCTGCATCCCTTCAGTGATGATAAGATGACGAGTCAGAAGGGAGTGGCTCTTGTTGCGATACCTCCGTGGTGCCACGTTCTGTGATGCTGCGCGTGGTTCTTCAGCAGGAACATCCCGTCAGCATTGGATGATTTAGAGGCATTTGTCTGAGAAGGGATGAGGAGCTGTGCTCCTGACGTGGGTCTGTTGGCCACCTTCAGCTTTGGAGCTGCTTTTTTATTACAAAGAATATGCACTTTTCACTCTTTCCACACTCTTACAAGGCCCATAAGTCACCAGAGTTCTGTTACGCTGGGTTTAACAGTTCTAAAATGGTGTGAAGATTTTTTTTTTTGTTGCTTTGTGTAGCGTTGACAGAGCTTTGGGTGTGCATTGAGAAGGCTTTTTAGCAAAAACCAGTTGAATTGTCGCTGCCTGTGCTTGAAATTGGTGTAAAAAGCCTCCATGGATTTGGCAGAGCGGGAGTAACGCTGTGGCTGTTGCTTTTTTCTCACCCTGCAGAGCCTGCTATGGTGTCCTCCGCTTCATCATGGAGAGCGGTGCCAAGGGTTGTGAGGTGGTTGTGTCTGGCAAACTCCGAGGTCAGCGTGCCAAATCCATGAAGTTTGTGGATGGTTTGATGATCCACAGTGGAGACCCGGTGAATTACTACGTCGACACAGCCGTGCGTCACGTCCTTCTCCGGCAGGGTGAGTGCAAGTCCTTCTGCAGCTCTATCAGTGCTTCAGAGCCAGAAGATCACAGAATCTTCTAGGTTGGAAGGGACCTTAAAGATCATCTTGTCCAACTGTCAACCTAACTGACAAAAATAGACACCCACACAACAAACAAGGAGCACCATCACTAAACCATACCTCCCAGCACTACATCAACCCGTCTTTTGAACACCTCCAGGGATGGTGCCTCAACCACCTCCCTGGGCAGCCCATTCCAATGGCTGATAACCCTTTCAGTGAAAA
>NW_015092066.1:30679-44935 GCF_001431845.1 Calidris pugnax | reverse complement strand
CAACCTAACTGACAAAAATAGACACCCACACAACAAACAAGGAGCATCATCACTAAACCATACCTCCCAGCACTACATCAACCCGTCTTTTGAACACCTCCAGGGATGGTGCCTCCACCACCTCCCTGGGCAGCCCATTCCAATGTCTGATAACCCTTTAGGTGAAAAAATTTTTCCTAATATCCAGCCTGAACCTCCCCTGGCGCAACTTGAATTCAAGTTGCAATTCAAGGCGCAATTCAAATTCCATTTAAAAAAAAAACAACAAACACAACTCCTTGCCAGCTCGTCTGTGGTTTGAAAATTGAACCTGATAACGCTGCTCTTGGAAAGGGCAGTTCATATTTTTGATAATTCTACCATATAGAAGCTTTTTCTGTAATACATGGTTACTTTTGATAGTAATTGCTAGGAAATGTTTCAGACATAAAAGTTGAAGTCTTAGTGGATCAGATCACCAGTTTTCTGCCTGGTGTGTATAAAGCTTGTGTTTATTTACTTGTAAATAAACAGGTGGAAGAGTGAAATGTGATTTCAAGCCTTCTGGCTGAATTGCAGTTGAGGTGACAGTGGCCTTGCTCCCTGCATCCCTTCAGTGATGATAAGATGACGAGTCAGAAGGGAGTGGCTCTTGTTGCGATACCTCCGTGGTGCCACGTTCTGTGATGCTGCGCGTGGTTCTTCAGCAGGAACATCCCGTCAGCATTGGATGATTTAGAGGCATTTGTCTGAGAAGGGATGAGGAGCTGTGCTCCTGACGTGGGTCTGTTGGCCACCTTCAGCTTTGGAGCTGCTTTTTTATTACAAAGAATATGCACTTTTCACTCTTTCCACACTCTTACAAGGCCCATAAGTCACCAGAGTTCTGTTACGCTGGGTTTAACAGTTCTAAAATGGTGTGAAGATTTTTTTTTTTGTTGCTTTGTGTAGCGTTGACAGAGCTTTGGGTGTGCATTGAGAAGGCTTTTTAGCAAAAACCAGTTGAATTGTCGCTGCCTGTGCTTGAAATTGGTGTAAAAAGCCTCCATGGATTTGGCAGAGCGGGAGTAACGCTGTGGCTGTTGCTTTTTTCTCACCCTGCAGAGCCTGCTATGGTGTCCTCCGCTTCATCATGGAGAGCGGTGCCAAGGGTTGTGAGGTGGTTGTGTCTGGCAAACTCCGAGGTCAGCGTGCCAAATCCATGAAGTTTGTGGATGGTTTGATGATCCACAGTGGAGACCCGGTGAATTACTACGTCGACACAGCCGTGCGTCACGTCCTTCTCCGGCAGGGTGAGTGCAAGTCCTTCTGCAGCTCTATCAGTGCTTCAGAGCCAGAAGATCACAGAATCTTCTAGGTTGGAAGGGACCTTAAAGATCATCTTGTCCAACTGTCAACCTAACTGACAAAAATAGACACCCACACAACAAACAAGGAGCACCATCACTAAACCATACCTCCCAGCACTACATCAACCCGTCTTTTGAACACCTCCAGGGATGGTGCCTCAACCACCTCCCTGGGCAGCCCATTCCAATGGCTGATAACCCTTTCAGTGAAAATTTTTTTCCTAATATCCAGCCTGAACCTACCCTGGCTCCTGGTGTCCTGTGCCTGCAGGTTGAAGGTTTCCCACCTCTGTGGTGGGTAACTCATGATTTTGATGCGCCGCTGATCTTGCAGAGTGGTTCAGTTGTGTTACCAGTAGTTGTTCTGACTCTGAAAATCTGGTTTTTTTCTTGGGCTTTTGCAACTGAGCTCTCCCTGTGGAGTTGGCACATTACATCTGAAGTAGAACTTCATTTGGATTTGTGTGTGGGAATGGGAAATGGAGAAGGGGCCTTCAGCAGAGCTTTATCTAATTGTCCCAAGTCGTTTGCTTTTCCAGATACTGACTTGTGTCCTGTGGCCTTTGGGTCTGGTAGCAAGACCACTTGAACTTAACCAATAGACACTTGATTTTTAAGAGCTATTGACTGAATTCTGGCTTTCTTGGCTCCCAGGGAGTGGGCAGACAGAACACTGGTACCACAAAACCTACGAAAAAGCAAGTATCAGACAGTTTTCCCCCATTGCTGCGCTCTGTCAAGTCTTCCCAGCTAAACCAGCCAAGCCTGCTTACACTTGTCCTTCCCCCTGGTAAAAAAACACAAATGACTTCTGCATCTTAATTGGCTTTAGGTTGTTTAATTGCAGAAGGCCTGATGTGGGGATGCTGGCACACATGAAGCTATTTTCCACCTTCCCTTCGGTGAAGATACGATGACGAGTCAGAAGGGATGTCCTTGTGTCATCGCAGCCCGTTCAGTGCCACGTTCTGTGGTGCTGTGCTCAGGCTGCCTTGGGCAGGACGTCCTACTCATTGGATGATTTTGAGGCATTTGTCTGAGAAGGGATGTGGAAAAAAAAAAGGGCAGTTTTCTGGGAAAGTGAACTGAGTTATCCCAGGAAAGAGAGGGTTTAAAATAAGGATTAGTGTGAATTAAAGGTACGGTGCATTTTCATCGTGATCTCAGGCTGCAGTTATCAAAGGCAAGGAATTGGATAAATGTAAATACATTGATGTAAATTCACAATAATTAGATTTTTTTGAACTGTAGCACGTTTGTGTTGATGAGGTTGCATCTTCAGTGCTGTAAGGAAGTGTTTTTTGACGCAGATAATATTTTGTAACCTCGGGATTTGATATTTTCTTGCTATTTTCTGCCAAGTGAAAATTGTCTGTGGTGTTCGATTTGATATTTTCTTGCTATTTTCTGCCAAATGAAAAATGTCTGTCATGTTGTCACTCTTCGCAGGAGTACTGGGAATCAAAGTAAAGATTATGTTGCCCTGGGACCCAAGTGGAAAGATTGGCCCCAAAAAGCCTCTGCCAGACCATGTCAGCATTGTGGAACCCAAAGAAGAGATCTTGCCCACCACCCCCATTTCAGAGCAGAAAGGTGGCAAACCAGAACAGCCAGCCATGCCTCAGCCCGTTCCCACTGCCTGAGGGGTAAGTGCCTGTGCAGGGTGGGAGAATCCACGTGGAAAAAAGTTGTCCTATCACCAAAAAAAGCTGTTGGGAAGGTGGGATACTGGGAAGAAAAGGTGCTGTGCTGTCCCAGGTGCAGTGAGGAGCTGGGTTGGGTTTTGACTATTGCCCTGGATGAAGGGAGGGCATGATTTAAGGCAGAGGCTGCAAACCAGCTGAGCACACCCTTCAGTGAAGATGAGATGACGAGTCTGAAAGGAAATAATCCTTGTCCAAGCACCCTGTATCCTGTTGTGTCCTACAGCGTGGATTTGGGGGGCTTGGGTCACAGTTTGAGTGACTTTGAGGCATTTGTCTGAGAAGGGTTCAATGCCTTGGATGTTTTTACATTTCACCACCTGCTACCAGTGTGCTGTTGACAGCAGAGGTTATATATTCCTCATGTCCTCCCCCAGGGGATCCAGTTTGGGTAGATTTAGAAGCCCAGTAACGTTGAGTACAATGTGTAGGGTAGTTTTTTGTGAGTAAATAATCAAGGTTTGAAATCCCATCTCCCTGAATGAGTAGCTTTTAAGACAGAAATTGATAGTTTGAAGTTGTCTGAGAGCTGCTCTGGGTTGTTCCCAGCGAAAATGGACGACTTGCTGCATTTAAAAGCTTTTCTCACTTTTTCTAATTAAAGCAGCAGGAGGCACGGGGCCCTAAGGCTTCTTCTGGAAGGTTTCCTTAGCTGCTAGTAAAAGCCAGGCTGCGTCGTTGTCTGACTGAAGCTGGCCTTGTGTGAACAAGGGCAGCAGTAAAACAAGAAGCTGATGAGCAAGGTGGACTTCTGTGGGGAGAAGGGGGGATCATTGATGTGAGAGATGCTGTTTAATTTGAATTCTTGGAGTCTCTTCACTATTTTGGGTAGGAGAATGGTTATGGGAAATGGTTTGCCACCATCTCACTCAGTCTTTTGTTGTGTTTTTTTTTTTTTTATTGTAGGGTCACTCAGTCTTTTGTTGTGTTTTTTTTTTTTATTGTAGGGCTTGTAACATCTGCAACCAGAAGCTTGGCTGTCCTGAAAACATCTCTTAATAAAATCACAAAAGACAGTGTTTGTGGAGGTGCTTTTTTTTTTTCCTTTTTTTGGCAAGATGTATTCCAGGAAAGCCTTGTTCCCACCTTTCCTATGGAAGGAATTCTCTTGCATTTCTTCCAGCTTCACATCCTTTTGGAGTGAACTTACCAGACCTTAATCTAAACAAAGTGGAGACAAAATACTGATATCTAGGTAATGCTGGAGCACAAATGTGGTATTTAGGGGATTGTGAATGACTCTCCATGATCTGGAGTAGTACTGGTAACTTTTCCCTTATATACCAGTCCCTTTCTCCAAGATTTCCAGAAGGGGGAGCATTTTTAGCAATATCCAAAGCAGTTGCAGTAGTTTTATACCTTCCTGGCTTCAACTGAATATTACTATATTTTGCTAAATACTCTTTTCACCTCTACTTGTCACTGAAAAGACATTCATTATGTAGCTTTCAGGGCTGTAGACCGTATAGGAACATTATAGCTTATATTAAGCTATTATATAAATTTACATTATTGTATCTTGGGGTCAGGTAACCTTAGTTGGTGGAGATATGGGGTGAGACAAACTTCTGAGTTTAATTTACACATTACCTGGGGAAAAAGGTGTACACTCTGGGTTTCAAACCTTCTCTCCTAAGCTTTGAGATGGAAAAATATTTGAGTAATTTGGGAAAAACTTGTCTTCCTCTGAGCCTCGAGTAGCCAGTCCATTAATTTTTCACTGTAGTAATAACTGGCTTTCATGAGCTGTAGGACAATGGATAGATTCTGAAGTTGATAGTAGGTGACAAGGCTACTTTTGCTATTGAAATGCATGGTTTGAAGGCAGGGATGTGTTTTCACTGCTATTGTATGAATTACTTCTGGTGCTGTTTTCTGCAGTCGAGCTAAAGCTCTGTAGCTGAAGCAGCGATTGTGAGAATTTGGTTAAGTTTCAGGCAGTTGAAGTTTCATTTTTGTTCTGTCAACTCCTTTCCCAGTCTGTTTTCCAAACTCCTGGGCAGTAATGGGAAGAGACTTACACACATCCTAAGAGATTGTATGTGCAGGATCAAGGCTTTGTTTTGCTCAGATTTCGAGAAACTCAGAACCTGTTTGTTGCATTAACAGAAATCATACAAATCTGCAAAATTTATTGCGTAGGAATAGCTTTTTACATCCAGATTTCCAATTTTCAGAAGGCTTCTCTGCAGGAGCAGGTGACTTATGAACTGGAATTTCAAACTGGCAGTGCCAGGAACTGGTCTGTCTGGCCGTGTGTGGATGTGTGAGCCTCAGCCTTCCTGTTCCCAGCTTCTCTGGCAGCCTCCTGGAAACTGGCCTGGCTGGGAAACTGGTTAAGTGTCAGAGACAGATGTGTCTTTTCAGAGTGTCAGAGAATGAGTCTGATTTCAGGTTTCTGTGCACATCTTTGGGTGGGAAGCTTGGGGAAAAAAGTTACTACATTTTAAGTGTTAGAGTAAGTAACACCAATGTGAATTTTTGCTTTTTTCTGGAAAAAATAAAGGTGACAGACCACCTTTGTCACTTTTTAGGAGCAGGAAATGTGTGAAAGCTGGAGGGCCCAAAGCAGTAGAAGGTTGACACGCAGCGCAAGGCCTTGCACATTGTGTCTAAATTTTTGAACATCCAGATGTTCTGGATGATGGTCAGCTAGAAATTCCTCCTGTGGCTCTCCAGCGAGGAGTTTTTGGTTTAATACCCTCCAACCTGGTCCATCAGGCTGTTAATCAGTGCTGATCACTGGTAGAATAAAGAGATATTTAGTCACTTGTGTGTAAGATGAGTAATTTAAAGCTTCTTGCAGGATGAGCTCGTGGTAGGACGAGCTCGGGAGCTCTGGAAGGCTTTTAACTTATTTCAGTATTGCTTTTGATGGGGTTAATGGGCTGGTTTGTTTAGTGCTGGAGATGGCTTCTGTGATTTTTTGTGTGGTGAAAGGCACTGATTTGGCAACTGCCCAGTACTTTCCCAGTCTGAGAAGTGGATGTATGTGCCCGCCTGTCCCAGACAAGTGCTATTTTGGCACATGAGGGGGGAAAAAAAAAGAGGGGGAGATGTTTGTGGCTTTAGCTTTATTTGTGACCAAGTGGCAGAAGGTTTTATGTGGGCAGCACGTTAAGCCATGGAAGGACACCCTGCTGGATTTTCCAGCTGTGGTGGCCACGGCAATGGTGCAGGATTTTGGGGTTCTTTTTTCCTCCTCTATTTTCCTCAATTAGATCCCTAGAGAAGCTTGAGGTTGTAGGATCAGGAAGGCAGGTTCCTGTGTCTAATGGTTCACTTCTTATTCCTACACTGCCCTATTTTCACAGCTATTTGCTGCTCTGTTAAATGGCAGGGCAGAAGGTCCTTTACCTGTGAAGCATTAAAGATGCTGGATTCTTGCAGTTGCAGGAGAAAAATTGAAAAGTGAAGTGAAAAGCTGACCTGCTAATAGTGTTCCTTTCCCATGACAGACTTGGGAGTTCATCTCTTGTGTATTAAGTGACATTTTTGTCCATAATTGCCAGATTAAGAAAGGTGTATTAGATTTAAGGATGGCAAGGAACCTCTCCAAGTTTAAAGTCTCCACCCATACCCTGCAGTGGACCGTGGCTGCCAGAGGTTCATTGAAAAAAAAAAAAAGTTTTTATTGCAAAATTATACAACAGTCACTGTGTGGTAGAAGAACAGACAATAAAAGCCATCAGACGCCTGCATCCACACGATGCAAATTATTCACAATATCCCACAGTGTGTTTTTTTTTTTTTGCCTTACCCCCACCCCTTTTTTTACCCACCCACCCCCCCATCCTCCAGAACATGCGTGTGGGTTCCTGTGTGTGTGGATTCACTGGGTCGTGTCTCACATACACACGGGGCTTCAGGCTTCCTGTGCACTTGGGTACATCCCTGTGGATGGCCTCCTACCTCCCGACACAGTGGGGAAAACACCTGGGAATTAGGATTTGGGAAGAGGCTTGAGGAGAAGAGTCTCCCATTCTGGCTGGCTTGGGTAGGAATTAAGACTTGGATGAGCTGTTTTGTACTTCAGGTCAAATTTGGGAGTGTGAGCTGCTGTATTTTTTTGCCTGTAGGAAGCACCTAATAAGAGACTTTTGTTGTAACTTAATAAATAAATGGGAATGGTCTGAGGAAATGCAGTATCGGGCTTCTACGTAGCAACCTGACAGTAAGCACCTTGTCAGGGAAATAAAAACAGAGAAAAGCAGTGGGGTCACTGGTTTTAAATAACTGGCACTTCGATTGCAATGCCCAGATTTCTCTCGACTCAATAATCTTGTCATTGCTTGCTTTATGATGTCTCTCAGTGCGTAGCAAGCTTTACCTGACACATGCTTTAGTGATCACAGAATCAGTTTAAAAGGTATTAACCTGATGATATCCCTTAAAGAGAGGAAGATGGGAATAGCCTCCAAGTCTAGGCTGGAGTGGGCTGTGAAACTTGCTAATTATCGGACATAAATATGAGTATAACTATAAATACATTTGTTTTTCAGCGTGCCCTTACCCAGGTCAGCCAACAGGGAGCTAAAGTATCATGGAGGAGAGGAGCTTCAGGAAAAAGGTCATTAGGAAGTCAGCTCTAAAGCTTTGTATTTAAAGATAAGTGAACCTGGACCATCTCCCTGGGAGAACCCAGTTCCTCAGGCTGCCATGGGAGCTGATCTATCAGCCCCAGTCATAACTGGGAGAACCTTCACAGTGGTAACTGTCTCTTTCCCAACCCAATGTGTTGATGCAGAAGCACCACGAGAGATGGATTTTCCTCTCTTTGCCTGGTACAGGATGTTAAATCCCAGATGTTGGCCCAAGAGTCCCCTTGGTGATCCTCAGAGGGATAGAGCCCAGCCATTTCTGTCATGCAAGTGTTGAAGGGACCTCAGGTTTATCTTTCTAGAAGCCCATCATCTGCTTTCTGGCCTCTCTGCTGACACTCCTAAGCTACTTTTGAAGCGTTGAGCGAAGCTGTGCTTGGCTTTGCAGTGAGATTTAGGTGAGATATTAGGAAGAAATTCTTTGCTGTGAGGGTGGTGAGACACTGGAACAGGTTGCCCAGAGAAGCTGTGGCTGCCCCATCCCTGGAGGTGCTCAAGGCCAGGTTGGAGGGGACTTCGAGCAACCTGGTCTAGTGGGAGGTGTCTCTGCCCATAGAACTAGATGGTCTTCAAGATCCCTTCCAACCTAAACCATTCTATGATTCTAGCTACGGAGCTGATGACCTGATGTAACAGTCATCCAAAGCAGGGTTAGGGAGGACAGAAGGGCACAACTCCATACAATCTTTGTTCTTCTGTGCTGTTACAGTCCTACTCTGCTGCCATGGATGGCACTGGACCACGGAGTTGGCCCTTCATGCTCTGATGATAGAAAAAGAGAAGCAAAGAACAACTGCAAAGCGATCAGAGGGAGAAAAGTGGCAGAGGTCAACGTGCAGAAGTGGTTAAGATGGCAAGATGGAGGCCTTGTCCCTTCGCAGGGCTGATGGCAGCAGCAAGGTACTGAGCAGGGGGCTAAACTCTAGAGCTAGGCATCAGCCTGAAGATCTCAGCTGAGACAGTGCGTGCCAGTTCCCTTCCACTCCTGGTGACCCCTCTTGTGCCAGGCTGCCCTGTTCCTCTCTGGAGGTGGGTTTGTGCAATAAGTATTTTGGGGTGAGGTAAAAGTGTATGCTGGTTTCTTGTCACAATGCACCCTGGTCTGAATAGCACCCATAGTTCGAGAAGGATACAAAATAGTGTTTCCCCTTTTTTTTTTTTTTTTGAAGGCCCCCACAAAAAAAAAAAACCCCTCAACTAACTACAACTCATCACGCATCTTGTCCCCTTTGGGCCTCACGAGCCTGCCGATGAAGAGGATGGAGTTGGTTTTAGTGTCCTTGATCATGAAGATGAAGGGGTGGTCAGCGTAGAAAAGCTTGGGGTTCCTCATCTCCTCTCGGCCATAGATGTCAGCATCGTAGGGGTTCCCTTCCGTGTCCCATTCAAGAGCAGCAGCGTGGAAGACGTTGGACAGGTAAAGGTCTTTCTTGCCAGAGATCTTTGACAGGTCAGCCTTGGCTTTGTCAATGGCTTCTGTCAGGCCCAGATCAGCCAAGTGTTTCTAGGAGAAGAAAAGAGGTCAGCAACCCTCCTAGAGATGACACAGTGCAATGCTCTCCAGCCGTGGTTAGACTAGCAGCTAGAACCATCATCCCACTATCTTCTCTCCCACCCCAAAGAACTGTTTTCTTGAAGGACCTCCTTTACCTGAAGGTCGTGGCTGACTTCCAGGACGACTTTAGGCAGCGAGATGGCCACTGATCTCTTCTTCATCTTGCCAGCCCAGGTTTTTAGCTGCTCCCTGTTCAGCAGTTTCTCAACCCTCTCCAGAGGCTCCACGTGGTTTGGCATGATGAAGATCATGCTGGAGAGCTTGTGAGCAAGTGGCATCTCTACCACCTGGAGCTTCTCTGTCTCATCATCATAGTAATTGTAGAGACCTTGAAATCAGAAGCAGAAAAGGGTGAGATGTGCAGCCACAGGCAAAGACACCTACAACCTTGTAAATTCACCCCAGAATTTCCCTGACCATCAAGGGAAGTGAGTCTGAATGTTCTTTTGGGACCTGGCCCAGCATTATCAGAGTTGGCAACAACTCAACCACGTCTCCCATTTGTGTGATGAGCTGGGATTTATTCCCAACATCCAAGTACTGTTGGGTGAACTGTTGGGTAAACGTGGATTCCTTCTGCTCACAGAGAGATTGAATCAGTGCAACTCCTGTTGGTCTTGACACGGGGCAGAAGGTTTGCCAACTTACCAGTGCGATGCATCATGGGAACTCCCACGGTGTAGGAACGGGTCACCATGAAGCCACGGTTATCCACCATCTTATGGTGGAACTTCTCATCCCAGTGAGCTACAGGAGAGAGAAAGGCAGCTTGTAAGAAAAGGGAATGGGTGATACTTTGATGCACAGTTCCTAACTACTCGGATTTAGGCTGCCAAAACCTAGCCTGAGCTAGATTTTGGGTGACTTTTACCAAGAACTGAAGGTAGAACTTACGCTTGAAGAACATGGCATTGACGATGAGGGCCCCATCGGTTTTCTCGACGTCTTTCGTGACCTCTGGGAGTTTCCCATCCGTGGTCTGGGCTGCCCACTCGTTAATGGATTTCAGGGCGCTCCTCTTGTCTCGGAAGTTGATCTTGGAGTGCTCGTAGTTGTAGTGTTTCTTGCTGTTCTTCACAAAGTCATCGGCGAAGTTGATGGAGGCCGGGCCGTACAAGCGGTTGCCGATCTTCCAGGTGACGTTGCGAGCTGTGCTGTTGCTGACCTCGTTCAGGAGCTCGGACAACCCGCTGTGCACGTAGTCATCGTTCAGTTTGTCTGCGCTGAGCACCGCCTTGGCTTGGGAGGCAGTTGTGGCCTTACCCCCCAGGGACACGAGGCCAAGGGATGAGGCCACCACCACTGGGGACAGCAGGATGTTCTCCATGTTCTTGTCTTTCGCCATGGCATGGTAGAGGTTGAAGGCCAGCGTCGTGCTGCGGTCGGCCAACGTCGTTGCCTTGTCGCTCAGCTTCCTGTCCTCCGAGGGCACGGCGGCAGCGAGGCCGCAGAGGGCGAGCACCAGAGTAATCCACATGGTTTCAGCAGCACTGGCCACCTCTGAGGACCTGCTGGGCAAGAAGAGCTCACCATGATTCAAGCCCCTTCCTACAGCATTCACAGACCCCAGGGGCTCTTCCAGTGAAACCCACTCCTAAGTTTCAGTGATAAAGCATCAACACTTCGCTTGCGGTACAGAATCACAGAATGGTGGGGGTGAAGACCATCTAGTCCAACCCCCTGCCAGAGCAGGTCCACCCAGAGCAGGTTGCACAGGAACATGTCCAGGCAGGATTTGAATGTCTTCAGAGAAGGAGACTCCATCACCTCTCTGGGCAGCCTCTTCCAGGGCTCTGCCACTCTCAAAGTAAAGTTCCTCCTCATGTTGAGATGGAACTTCGCATGTTCAAGTTTGTGCCCATTTCCTCTTGTCCTATCCCTGGGCACCACTGAAAAAAGACTGGCCCCATCCTCCTGACACCCACCCTTGAAGGATTTAGAGGTGTTGATCAGATCCCCCCTCAGCCTTCTCTTCTCCAGACTAAAAAGCCCCAAGTCCCTCAGCCTTTCCTCAGCAGAGAGATGTTCTAGTCCCTTTATTGTCTTTGTGTTCCTCTGCTGTCCCTTCTCCAGCAGTTCCCTGTCCTTCTGGAACTGGGGAGCCCAGAACTGGTCCCAGTGCTCCAGCTGGGGCCTCCCCAGGGCAGAGCAGAGGGGCAGGATGACCTCCCTCCACCTGCTGCTCACACTCTTCCTGATGTTCCCCATTGCCATTGGCCTTCTTGGCCACAAGGGCCATTGCTGGCTCGTGGTCATCCTAGGTACAACAATCCCAAGTCCACGCTGGGCTTTCCCCTGAGCAATAATTAATCTTCAAGAGTCCAGGCTGCACTCTCACATGCAGAGCCTGTGCATTTTTGTACAAGAGCTTTTTAAAGCAATTTTACTGTATGTCCACGTCAGCAAATGATTTAAGGAGAGACCAGGGAGTGGAAGCAACAGATATTCCTGTTCCCAGAGCAGAAGGTCAAACCTCCACCCTCGTCTGGAAAAGCTAAAAGTAAGATGTTTCTAGTGCCCAAGGGCCACGTAGAACAGTGCTTCCATCGATCCAGCAGCTATCCTGGCCAGTGTAAGGCAAGGATTGTCCTCTCTGGGGACCCCAGCTGGGTACCCAAACGCTCAGCTTTCTAGACACTAGATGGAGCACATGAGCTTCCACCAAGCTAAGTCAGAGGAACCTCTTGAGAAGCTCCACCGCTGTCTGCCGAGTTCTGGCTGACTTAGTTTAGCCTGTATCAGGGAGATACCGGGGCAGAGGAAGGTGGTGGATCCCTCCTTTCACCCAGCAGAGCCCCCTCCCAGTATGTTCATGCAGTAGGTAGATGGATCTATCACAACGTAGGTGCCCCCATCCCCAGTTGAGGGCTCTGAGCTACTAACCACGATAAATCTGCCGACAGACCAGTCCAAAACGCTGTGCCTGAAAGCTCTTTGGACCTCATCCTGCCTTGCCTTGGAGGCCACAACCTGTCCCTAGACAGAATCACAGAATCTTCTAGGTTGGAAGGGACCTTAAAGATCATCTTGTCCAACCGTCAACCTAACTGACAAAAATAGACACCCACACAACAAACAAGGAGCACCATCACTAAACCAGACCTCCCAGCACTACATCAACCCGTCTTTTGAACACCTCCAGGGATGGTGCCTCAACCACCTCCCTGGGCAGCCCATTCCAATGCCTGATGACCCTTTCAGTGAAAAAATTTTTCCTAATATCCAGCCTGAACCTCCCCTGGGGCAACTTGAGGCCATTTCCTCTTGTCCTGTCGCCTGGGACTTGGGAGAAGAGACCAACCCCCACCTCTCTACACCCTCCTTTCAGGGAGTTGTAGAGAGCAAGAAGGTCTCCCCTCAGCCTCCTCTTCTCCAGGCTGAATAACCCCAGTTCCCTCAGCCTCTCCTCATAAGACTTATTCTCCAGATCCCTCCCCATCTTTGTCGCCCTTCTCTCTTCCCTCCTGCCTTCACCCTGCTCACAGCAAACCTTCCTCGATGGCACTTCCCCAGGGGCTTAAATCCCACATTCTGTGCCCAAAGCGAGTTTTTCTTGCCCAAAGCCACCTTTTCCTGCATCACACCCAAAGCTTGAGTGTTCCTCGGTCCTCTCCTCCCACCCAGCCTGGGAAGGTTGCTCCTTGCAAGAGGAGGGAGAAGAAAGGGCTGGGATGGGGCAGCGTCAGGGTTAAAGCCGAGGAAGAGCGCAGGAAGCGAAGGGCCCGCCGGGATTACATATGGAAGGAAGCACGCACATCGCCCGAGGGGAAGCGGCTGCGCAGTTGCACCAGGGACCCTTTGCCAGAGTGGGAATTACGTAGCCTCAGAAAAGGAGACAATCTGTGTCCTAAAATCCTTTTCGAAACAAGCCTTCCGTTGGGAGGAAGAGCCATCCCCGGCCACCTCCGAGCAAAAAAACTCACTCAACAGGCTCAAAACCCGCCCTTGATAAACTTTTTAAGGCGCAGACAGCATCGGGGGTGGCAGGCATTTAAAAAAAAAATATCTGAGGGTTTAGGGTTTTTCCTCTTCTTTTATTTTTTTCTCCCCTTTTATTTCTAAAGATACCTTGAAACTCTTTCCTAGGGAGGTCAACGTTTGCCTTTTTCATTCTGAAAGAAAACAGACACAAGGAGTAGTTCTCTCGCGAGCGCCGCTGACATCCTCAGCTTAAAATATAATAAAAAAAAAAAGGTTTATTACTGGTTTATTACTTCAGAGAGCGGCATGAAATTTGGCCGGGCTGCGACGAGTGACGCATCCCGCGGCGGCCAGACGAGAGAAATTTTGCCCATCCTTGGATTAGGGGCTGAGGATTCCTAACCCAGGCTGAAAATCCAGGGAGTTAAGAGGAATGCAAGGGGAATGTGAAGTTGGGAACATCCTCTCCCGAGTTCCTACGGCCCAGCCCTACAAGAGGGACGCCCCTGTGCCAACGTGGCATCCCACAGACCTCCTTGGAGGTGTCAGGGACCCGCTCTCCTGGTAGGATTTGGAGGTGCCATCACCCACGACAACCATCCAGAGGCACACACCCCTTCCAGGACTCTATTTCTCTCTCTTGGCCGAGACAAAGGATGGAGGGATGCAAGCAAAAGGCCATCTCCATGTCAGCAGAGGGATGTGACACTTTGTTAAAGGCAGCAGAAGGACAGGGTTAGTCAGTCTGGTGGCAGGGAAGCTGGAGGGAGAGGTCTCCCTCCCGCACCGGGCTGGTGGCCAGGGTCCCGAAGGCTCCCAGGCTGGGCAGGAGCAGGGGCTGGAGGTTTTTCTCCAACCAGGACTGCTCTGGGACCTCTTGGACCAAGTTGGTGTTTCTCTTATCATCCCCCTCTTCTCTTTCTTCACCCCCTGAAAGCTTCTCCCGGGTGGGAAAACCAGGGTGTGCAGCTTCACTGCAAACTGGTGGTGGTGGATGGGGATGGGGGGTTGGGAGGGGGGAATCTTTTAACGTCTTTTCTCCAAAAAAAAATAATAAGAGCCAGCTTGTGGGGCAGTCTGGACCCTACACATCCCCCCACACCCACCCCAATGCAACCTACCCCCTATAAAGCCCCCTTTCCTCCCTA